>NC_081217.1:462500-762500 GCF_902713425.1 Acipenser ruthenus
GCTGGAGAACTCGCTGTCTACAAACAAACTGGAGAAACAACTTTTGATGCAGATCAATGATCTTTCTAGACTCCACGACAAAAACAGGTAAGAAGAAACAGCAACATCTGATTGTACTGGAACCTGAGCGCTTCAGCGTGCCACAGTGATGCTAAACTTTGTGTTAAAATGCGGACGCCTGCCCCTTTAAGAAACAAGTTACCACCCCATTCAACACTTCAATACAAAAATCATTCCGTTCTCAATAGCCATTGCAGCTGCACATTCATTCTGTGGTTTTGAAAAATGTTCTAAACCTAATTTAAACAGTTAAACATGTAATCGGATGTAAACCATTTGACTTTGACAGGTCGTTAAAATAATGTAATCATGTCCCAGGTGCGTGATCATGTTATATTTTAATTCTTCTGATGCCTTCTCCTGTAAGTGTCACTGTCAGATCGGAATTGCTCTGTGACAGTTATACCAGATACTGTATGAATCCCTCTTCCCTAGGCTAGATTATATGCAAGCTGCCAGCGATGAAAGGAGGAAACCAGGGCTTAGTAACTGCACATGCCATTCACATTGGATATGTTAATGTCTTCGAGCCAAGAACAGCAAACTAAAGGATTTCACAACGTGTTCTCAGCTAGAAAGTTATACTCAACTTCTATCAAATCAAATTTAACTATTTACTAAATGTAACTCTCCACTGGCAGCTGACTGATGTTACAGTGTATGAATGCACAGCCCCAACGTGCTTCCCAGAGCTTCATGCAGTGAAATGCGCGACGCTGCTTGTGTGTTCTTTGCATGAAGTGCATGCTTTGTCGTGAACGTTTCCAAAGTAGTTTTTTTTTTCCTAGACACAATCTACAGTGCATGTCCTGTAAAAAAAATGAAAGCACCGTCTGATGCCCATTGAATGGAATTCCCTGCTTTAGAAAATAGAAAATGCGTGATTAAACATTCCATGGGGGTGTAGGGGGGGGGGGGGGGGGGGGGAACGCGTGAATGTCTATCGCTGTACACCCCGTCTGGGTATAGCAAGGGTCAAGCCTGGCACCTCGGTCACTGTTATCTGCCCGTACAATACCCCTTAAAACATGATTCATTTACTGATGAAATCACATGCCACGGGAAGAGCCCATTCAGAAAGGTGGAGCAGTCTGAACGCTTATTAAAGTACCCACCCCAAGGTATCATCCGGTACACCGAGGCTAGTGGGAATCGTGGGGCTGTGGAACCAGCCCAGAATGCCTTTTACAAACAGCTGTAATGACGGCTAAATGGTTTGTTAGGAAAATGCCATTTCTCTCATGAAACCTGGTCTGCAACAGACTCTCTTCCACCTTCCACCTGCTGCTTTCCTGCTGTCATCCGGAAACTAAGTGCTGAACCTAGCAAAGGGGATTCAAATCCAACTCACTATGCATGTTTTACAGCAACATATACACACACTCCCCTGACACTGCTTTCAGTATTGCACTGAGAGGTCTGGCAAGCATTCCACTCTGTCAAGATTAAACACATTGATAGAGCATTGCAATCCGTCTTTCCGAAGGCACAGTTTACAGCTGGGCTAAATCTCAATCTGTGTTAGTGCTATGAAGCACATGGGGGTACTAGACACAATGCAATGGGCCACTTCATCACTGGGAATTAAGTGCCATATGGGAGCCCTTTACAGCTTCCTGAATACCAGCAGATAGTCATCACTTAAGAAAGCCTGCAAGAAAAATTAAGAAAAAAAATATATCTGTAGGCTGTTGTGCCAGATTATTGCACCATTTAATTAGGGACATTGAGAAGCAATTATGGTCTGCAGAATAGCTGCTTTGTATTTATATGGTAGACCACTGAATATCTAAAACAGAGCTGCGGGAGCTGCAAAGTCCCTGCGCCACGCATCATGTTACAATAAAGCATCACGTTGAATTTCTTTTAGGTTTTGCTATTATGGAGGTGGTAGGATGACCATTAAAATAGACCCCAGTATCTGTTAACAGTCAGGAAAACAACATTCTAATTTCTTTGTATTTGAAATCTTCAGCGTTTTGGAAAACAAAGTCTTGGAGATGGAGTCAAAACACCGGTCAGAACTGGATGTTATAAAAACAGAGAAGGAGAAGCTGGGGCAGCTCGTGGCTCGCCAGATGAACACCATCGAGGGCTTGGAGAAACAACTTCACTTCGCCAGCAACAACAACAGTGTCCTTCAGAAACAACAACTGCAGCTCATGGACTCGGTGCACGCCCTCGTCAGCCTGGTCTCGCAGGGGAGAGGTAAGGGAACAAGAAGTGACCATGTGAAAGCTTCTCAGCTCGCTCGGGGTCGCGCCCCCTTGGCACTCGCAGTGTGGTAATGAAGCCAGCTACGCCAGCTGGCACTGTCTCCACAGTCACAGCACAACCTGGTTTGAATAGCATTTGGCACCAAAGAGCGGCACTGATTTGGCATTGAGCGAGGGTAAGATTTGTGTCCCTAATATTCAACAAACAAAACTACTTCATTTATAAAGAATGTTTGCAGCTTTAGGTGGGATTTGGAAGTGTTGGAAACGGGCCATCGTGCTGCCTTGTGGTCTCTGACAGATATTAATTAGGGTGCAAAACTGGACTCCTCAAAGGCAATTCGTGTAATTTGACTAGGCTTGGATGCACGTCACAGTTCCTGCAACTGTTCATGTTTGCAAACACACACACAAATTAATGCTTGATGTACGGCTATCCTCATTTTCAAAATGAACCAACGTAGCTTCTGTAAACACGACGGGTGTACAAAATGTTGAAGAGTGACATGTTTCTTTAATTGGTGGGGATGGAAATATTTAATAAGCTTTGATAAGTGAAGATAAATAGGACCATCTGGACAGCCTAATTCAACCATTGAACACAGAGACTTCAATACAAATGTCATGCAGCGGATTATAAACACATTTGCTTATTTATATACTTTACTCTCAAATGTTTGTTTTGGTTGCACTTGTGTTTTTTTTGTCCATTCAAAGTATAAAATGTGTTTCGAACTTGGTCCCTAAGATTTGTGCTGCATTCCTAAACATTTGCTTTGGCATTGCTGGGTGAACAGCTCTAGAAGCAGAGATAAATACAGTGATATGGCATATTCAGAATACAAGCAGAACCTGACAGGGGACATCTAAACAAAGCCTACAGTCCCTTTGATTGCTTATCATCAAAAACCCTTTCCAATAAACATAACCCTTATTATTCCATGGGAGCTTTTATAATTAATGGCAAGGCTGTAGCCAGCTGTGAGGCAGCCAAGGCACGGGCCTCGGTTAGAATCATGCTAATCATTATTTTATTAATGATTTTATTATCTGTTTTAAACTCTCTTACAAGTTGCTTTGCTGCAAAATAAAAAGCATTTTTAGATCCCTCGTTGTGCACATGCATTACTTCTCAAGTCCCACTGATATCTACAGCCTCTGTGCTCTTCACAATCTTAACTGTCATTGCAGACTACAGCAGCACTGCTCAGTTCACACCACCACGGGGGGGGGGGGGGGGGGGAGTGGTGCAGGGGCAAGTGTCTCTGGGATTGTTTATGGCTGACTACGGCCCTTATTGAAACTTCATGAAATATATGAACTGTGCAACAGGATGCAGGGGCTTTGCTACTTAATGCAATCGTTGTCAATGTATTCTTTACTTCTGACCAGCAGCTGACTAAATGCAGCTGGGGCAGAGATATGAACGGTAAGGAAGACTGTAGCAAATGAATGAGCGTCAATGTTACCTGACGCTCTCCTGCAGTTCACTTTGAACCTCAGTATCACCGCCCCACTCCCCAAACTCCCTTTAATAGCATGAGACCTGTTCTGTCACAGCCTGTGTGTAAAGTGACTTAGCAAATTCTACCCAGCTGGATTGCGTAGTGATTAGAGTGGTCAGCCCCAGGAAGCCCATGCTAATTATACATGTCTGAGAGGACAGAATGCTTCAGCCTCCCTGCTGCTCCACTCAGCCAGGGCTGGAGGGGATTGAATGACTTCCAGATCACTAAAACCTGAAGCGCAACTCAGCAATACTGGACACCTTGGCAGGCGGTGTGGCTCTCAGAGAGCCAGGGACTGTAGTGGCATGGAGATTGCCCTGTGCCCTCTCACCTCCTGAGAGAGAACACTTCCTCCAGGTCAGGGCAGGCAGTGTGGGAACGCGTCCTCTGCCATTTCACATGCTGTGCCAGGGCTGCATTCACTCTTCAGTCTTCAGCCCTGCACCGAGCAACAAGCTGGCTTTGTTTCTGAGAACAAAATATACAATGCACAATATATATATAGAACCAAGTATATATGCATTGTGTTTTGTATCAGCCAGTGTGTTTGCTATACTGTCTAGTTATACTTATTTAACTATATCTGCTGTAATGTGTAGTTTATCGTGCTGGACGATGCAAACTGATTTCCACCCCCTCCTCAAGGTCTATGTATTCCAATTCATTAGTGATCATTTATGAATATTTGTGGAGTAATTGTACGTGAATTGTATTGTCTACGTGAATTACCGTACCTTAATCAACACCCACCTGAATGCTGTGTAAATTGGGATCTTGTGTGAAAAGCTCCTCTTGTATTGAGCCTTGAGGGGATTAAAACTACATCACAGCTTCCCAAGAACAGGAAGGTCCTGGCTCAGTTCCAGCATTAGCACTGTCTGGTATCTGCTATCTAGAAAGACTGTAACACAGCCACACAGCAGCTGACAGCCTGCCTCCAATAAGCCTTCACCCCTGACATACTGACACTAACAGAAGCATCTTCACTGCTCAGCCCTGTCACCACACTGCCAGCCACACAGCTACCAGGTGAAGTGCACATACCTGAGCTCCCTGCTGTAATACAGCCACACAGATACCAGGTGGAGTGTACATACCTGAGCTCCCTGCTGCAATACAGCCACACAGATACCAGGTGGAGTGTACATACCTGAGCTCCCTGCTGTAATACAGCCACACAGCACACTTCAGATAGAGAAATAATTCTTCAGGGCTGGATTGTCTCAAATTCAAATTCAAAATGCATGCCAGTTAAGCAAGCTATGCAAACTAGCTTGAATTAGTTTTTAAAAAGGATCCCCATTGAATAAAAACAAGTGTGTTATATATTTAATCAAAGAGCCCGCATCACAGAATGAAAGTGCAGACCGCATTACAAATGCAAAAACATTGTTTCTCTTTGTTGCAGGATGGCCACTACTTTAATAAAAACCACCTGAGCTCAGCTTTGTTTATTTCACTCCAGAGAAATGGCTTCTTGTTTTAAGAGCCCCAGGGTGTACAGATTTGACTCTGAACTGGGTTTTAAACAGCTTGTATTTTTCAGCTCATGTTGTTCTGAAACCTTTCTGCAGCCAGAAAACAATTCTGAGACTGGCTGATTGGAGTCAACAAGGAACTGGGATCAGCTCCAAACCAGATGGGGAAATTGAGGCACAATCTGCAGCCAATGCCTGCTTTGTTTGTTTTTAAGTGAAAGGTTTTTTTTTTTGGAGTTGTGAAGAATTGCTAACAGAGGCTTTCTCCTATTTTAATTGAAACCAGCGAATGCACATGTTCCATAAACCACTGCAATTAAATTAGCTTCCATATTCAATAATCAGAAAAAGTTTTTTTTTTTTTTTTATATCAAAGATGCTTAATCCAGGATGCAATTTGCATTGTTTTTCTATAAAAGAACATCCGACTCTAATTCTAACAGTGATCGGATGGAAAGAAGCCTTTTGAAATCCCTTCTGTTTGCTCTTGCACAATCGTTTGCATTACTGGAAGCTCACTGTGGATCTTGCCAGAATTCCTTTCCTTTACATGATTTAGATGTTGATCTAGGGAAAACTGGAATGCGCCTTGTTTTGGAATCAGCACAATCTGAAGCACAGAGGAAAGATGATCTTGTCTAAATCAGCTCTAAAGGAAAGCAGTCAGGGACAGACCCCACATGTAGACAGAATCTAATTAACAAGGTAATCAGCTGGGGAGAGAACTGAGGCCTGCTTTGAATGAAGTAAAACAGCTGACTGTGCTCTGTGTGTATAGAATAAGCTTTAGATTCAAATGTCCCCACCCCCAGACCCCTCGATAGTCATGCATGTGCCGCAGCGTGACAGAGAAACCCTTCAACTTTGTTAAATATGCTTGTTATCAGGTGTGAGTGGAGTGTTCATCAAAGTGACAGTCCAGACAGTATTTAACAACAAAAGAAGCCACCCCTCTACCAGCGATGGTATCGGGAGGGGATGGGGGGATACGTGTTGGCTCCATAGCGACAGCTCCTGGACGTTCACTCCTCTTCTATAAAACACAAACAACTCGCAACAAAACAACAGATAGTATAGGCTCCAGCCATATGTTCCGTTTTCAGCGCAAGGGGGTTATACTCACGTAGCTGCGTCCCCTTTGTGCAGCTACGATGGCCGACTTCCTGTTTTCACCCACCGTCAAGTTGACATATCTACGGGGAAGTGTAGTACCAACCTTACACAGCGCCCCTTCTGGTTGGGAGGGAGATTTGCAGCTTTGATTCTTTCTCTCTTTATCACAATGCTGATTTAATCAAGTAGTATCTTTGGGGTCAGCCCGTGAAAAGCAATTGATGTGTAACTAAGACTAGCCAAAAACGGGGCTACTTTCCATAAATAGGGCTACTTTAGAGAAAAGGGTCTACTTTCCAGAAAAAGTGCTATTGAATCTCTTCGTTCCGCAGGGACGTTTTTAAACGGGAAATTGCCTGTTTTTTTTTTTATTCTGTGTGGTGCTGTACAGTATGTCTTGTATTACTGGCATTGTTTTACAGATCAGCTTAATCAGTCACAATCATTTTCAAACAAGGAAACAAGGGTTGATAGTTGCTATCCACATTTCCATATTAAGAATAATGTGAGGAATAGCGTGAACCAGCTGTATGCCTGAAATGAAACACTTGCTTTCATGTAATCTGGCAGAGGCTAGTTCTGCAATCTCTGTAACACAGTGTCTTCATAGATGGAATGTGAATCATTTTAAAAGACATTTAAATATTGTTTTTAAAGGTTTGTTTATTATTATTATTATTATTATTATTATTATTATTATTATTATTATTATTATTATTATTATTATTATTATTATTATTCAAATGTTGCCAGCACATTACATCACATAGGAATTTACAAGATAGCTGTTTCAATAGAATTTATTTACAGCAGTATGTTTCAGTTGAAGACTTTCTGCTAGATCTAAAATTCTAGAGGTTGTGGATTTTAATATCAAGTGACTAGAAAGCTGCATGTGTGGCACAGTCCTGTTACACTCTAACAATCACCCGAGGATAAGACATCTGAGGCCAGTTTGTGGTGAAATGCACTTGTGTTTATGATTGCGTGGACCTTGAAGAAAGAACATTCTGTGAAAGAGTTCCTTGAGGTTATGTTTTATTTTCTCATTTATTTTTGCCCGGATTGCATTTCTAGTAATCACTCAAGACACTTTCATATACAAAGTTTACAGCAATAACAAAGCATTCCCCAGGGCTTCAGCTCTGCAGGGAGTGTCCATTTCCTATACCAGGCTGTTCTGCTGTGTGTCAGTATGCCTCACTACCAGCTATTGTATATACATTGCATCCAGAACAGAAAAGCAGGAAAGCAGTGTGACCCTACACAATACAGCTCGGGATCTGTGCTTTGGGCATGGTGATGCTTTCATGGTTGATGCTTCAGCACTGTTTAATCTAAGATTAAACTCTTCAACAGAGCTCAGTATTGCATGCTGTATCCAATCCCATTGGCGATCAGTAGGGACAGTGGACTTCTGCTTTCCCTGCTCATGGAACTCCTAATAAATCCCATTGGTGGTCAGTAGGGACAGTGGACTCCTGCTTTCGCTGCTCATTGAAATTCTCTTTTAACCTCACCCAGTATTTCCGAAGAAGGACGAGAGGACTTTCCGAGACTGTGCAGAGGCCTATAAAGCTGGCCTCAACGTCAGTGGGGTCTATACGGTACGGATCAGCAATGCCACTGAGCCAACCAAGGTGAGTTGAATGAAACCAGTCAAGCAGTCAGAACTATTCAATCTTACACTGTCCCTTCACGCAGAGCCTGGCTGCTTCATTTATAATAAGATAGGAATGGAGATATTTTGGAAAGACGATGTATACAATCTGATTCAACAGCAGGGTATTAAACCTCACCAATCTGAATCGCTGCCCTCTCGTTTTCCTCCTCCTCCTCCTCTCCTCCACCTCATCCCCTCCTCCGCCTGGATTTGTAATGAAGCCGTTGGGCGGGTCAACACTGCACCCCAAACCTGTGTTAACGAATATTTTCATCAACTCCGTTCCTGTCTGAGATCTCTTAAGATTCTTAAAGCTAGCCTCCGAATTAATAAACAGGGCAGAATATGTGTGATCTTGCAGGTTTTCTGTGACATGGACACCAGTGGCGGGGGGTGGACTGTGTTTCAACGCAGAGTCAACGGCAGTGTGGATTTTCAGCGCACCTGGAGAGAATATAAAGGGGTAAATACCAGCTTT
Source organism: Acipenser ruthenus (assembly GCF_902713425.1). Classification (NCBI taxonomy): domain Eukaryota; kingdom Metazoa; phylum Chordata; class Actinopteri; order Acipenseriformes; family Acipenseridae; genus Acipenser; species Acipenser ruthenus. The sequence continues at coordinate 471,017 of NC_081217.1, forward strand.
ATACCAGTGAGTTATCTGTGTGAAATGTGAGCACCTGTGTGTCAGAAGCCTCCAGTACCACAAGCCCACCAGAGTATGTTCTTAATAACCAGCGGTAAAAGCCATCGGCAATTATTTTATTTGATAATATTCTGTTTTCCAAATTGAGATCCAGCTTAATAGCAGTTAGGAAATTACAGTTCAGCTTTAAGTCAAATTTAAGTTGACAAAGGTCACTTTAATACTCTGTATCGCAATGATGTTTTACCAATGAAGTCCCTCAATGATACACAATGCAGGTTATTATCATAAACAATAAGTTTATTTTTTAATAAGAAGTCCCAGGACACTTTACCCGTCCACGATACCGGGCCATGGGGGCATCAATATAACCAGATACACCCACAGCACTGTGGATCCCATGGATTTGAGTGTGCAGTGAATAACCAGATACACTCACAGCACTGTGGATCCCATGGATTTGAGTGTGCAGTGAATAACCAGATACACTCACAGCACTGTGGATCCCATGGATTTGGGTGTGCAATGAAAACGAGGCTGCCTCATACTTAATTTTTTTTTTTTTTTTAATTATTAATCCTCAAGAAAGCATGCGATGGTATGAGGCGTACTGCATGTCAGAGCACTTTGCTGTGAGTATTTACAGAAGAAGATGTAAGAAAGTATATAAATACGTACTTGATAGGGTTCATGAGGCTCCTGGGAAAATGAAAACGATCTGGTTATTCTAAGAGCAGCTGCTGTGAACGTAGGAAATGCTTGAAATATTGCTGCTGTGCGAATCTGTGAAGCCAGAAATGCATTCTGTGTGAATATGCAGCCTCTGCTTTGCATCGCCTCCCACATGTCTGTAAAGCAAGCGTCAGTCCATCGTTAACCTGTCAATCTGGGGCTGACATCACTGTCAATGTTAGGCAATCATCTTCCTTTATTTCTTGCAGGGTTTTGGCGATCCCTCCGGTGAATACTGGCTGGGAAATGAGGCTGTCTATCTGCTCACCAGCCAAGCCTCGTATTCATTGAGGATCGAGCTGAAGGACTGGGAGGGAAACCATCCCTACTCGCAGTACGAGAGGTTTCAGCTTGGGAGTGAGAAGCAGCACTACAGGTACTGAACTACCTGGCAAGGTCGCCCACGGGGAAACCAGCTTCAAATATACAGTGTGGCTTCTACAAAGGTGTGAATGTGACCTTGTTCTGCTGAAATGTGAGATGCGACGCCTGGCAAATGCTTTCATGAGCCTCTTTGACATGCTCTGCGTGTACTTGTCATATGCTGTACAGTCACAATGTGATCTCCACTAGATCTTCAAACCAGGACCAGGCCTTTAATAAATCCTATTCAAATCAGCATGCTGGCATTCACACCAGCCCAAAGTCCTTTCCTCTTGGCTCTGAAGTACCCTATTGTTCTTCATGTTATCTATATGAGAAACAGCTGTTTCAGAGTTAACTGCGGGGTGAGTTCAATAGAAAGGGACAGACAGATATATTAGCATTATTACTCATATGATAAATACTTCACAGTGAGGTTCACTGTAGTTTCACATCATGCTTGATAATTGCTCAGTTACAAGTCCGCTCTCCCTGAACGCATTTATCAGGCAGATGTAGAAACAGCAAGAGACTGGAAGTTGCCAATGTGGTAAAATGAAATAAATACAGAGAAAATTTCGGAGAGATTTTTTATGGGTTCCTCACATTTTTTTTTTCATTTATTTGTTTATTTCTTCCTAGGACCCCAAAGGAAGTTATTTAGAGATTATTTGTGGGTAACATTTTAATGTATTTTTTATTGTTTTATTTTACAATTTGCAGGTTTTCCACAATTGCTTTAATACTATATGTAAGTGTCCAGCAGATATGACACAAACATTGCAGATATTCTACATATTAAATTGGGTTATATGTAAATGCATAAGACGCATTAGCTGGTTTTGGTTAAAATTCCTGTCAATCCTTTGGCTACACAGTGGAAGCCACTGACTCAGTGAAATGACCAGGCATTTCTACAGACATTAAAACACTTTGTAATAGAGTGAGCTATTTATTACAAATCCAAGTCAGCTTTTCACCTTGTGGAACATGTCATTGGAATATTAAAATGACTGTTGCATGTCATAAATGAGGGGAATTGCAAACCATTTATTTGGATTCAATTACCGTCTTGAAAGAGATTTTTCAACCCTTGAGCTTTAGTCCATTTCCCCTCAGAATGTGCCTCTTAGGAAATGAGCAAGCTTTGTATACATATCTTCCAATAAATAAAGAAAGCAAAGCAGTTTATTTTTATACATGGGCAGTCAATGTGGGCAGTCCTGGCCTGCTGAAAAGAGCAAAGCAAATGTTATTCCTTCCGGATCGGGACCGCAAGGCCTTCAGGCAGAGCCGCACTCACACGAAGGCTTTCGAGTTCCTCGCTGCAGGAAACACGGCAGCGCTTTCACTCCAGAAACACAGCCTGTGTAATTGGAAACATCGGCGTTCTCTTCACTGCAAATGAGAAGAAACAATTACACAACTGCAGCCGCTATGTGCTCGCAACTTTTTCCACATCATCCTTTTGGCAGCCATGCACGGCAGACTTCGTGAGGGACTTCAGTTCCAAACATGTCTGAGAGATCAGATTCGCTCTTTTCTGCATGCATACCATGTGTGCACAAATGTGTTTGCACCTCAGGGGATGAATAAAGGAACCCTTAAACACTTTATTTGACAGTAAAAACACAGCTGATGACTTCCAAATGAAAAAGCAAAAGAAATGCCGCAGCTCAAACCCTTCCCTTCTGCACTTCCATTTCAGAGCCTTGTTTAGAAACGGACCATCTTGTCCATTTTTCCTGCAGTGTAAGTCATCAGCCCCTCACAGAAGAAGCCCTTTTAATCTGCTAAAAGCTGGCTGGGACAATCGCCACTCAAATTGCCAGACGTTTCCAAAGGAATACTTGTTATTTCAAAGAAATGCTGCTTTTCATGACAAAACCCTGCCATTAAACAAACACTGCAGCCACTGTGTGAATGATTTCCTTCTGCTTTCCCTGAAGCACACTGAGGATGGCATGTGGCACTTCACAGTCCCCTGGGCCTCAAAGTCCATATAACTTGTCAAGGAGACATTATGGTGCTTATGTAACATAGCACTCCCTCCAGAATGCATTCAATTAGATATATATATATAAATTCAGTGAAGTCAGCAATAAAAGTAATGTATTCTTGTGGGGCTCCTGTGCTGTAAGCTGTATAAATCGTGCATGCATGCCGGTGTGTATCTATTGCTTTGTTTTGAATCGGTGGATGGTATTACTCTGAAGGTAGTTCAGTCTATTTAATTGATAACCACAGAAGGAGATAGCAGTCTGACAACATGCTTTACCATTGGGTGCTGTCTTTACAATTGCATAACCATATAGAGGAAAACAAACACAATAGAAAAAAAACAGCTAACAAAGTGATGATAAAAGTATGTATAGCACCACACTATGTATTGTTAAACAGCCATCCAGACTATATATACAGCTGTGGCCAAAAGTTTTGCATCACCTAGAATTTTTGTGAGACATAATTAAATATACTGTATATATATATATATATATATATATATATATATATATATATATATATATATATATATATATATATAGAACATAATTTAGATCATTTATTTAACATCATTTAACGAAATTATCAAATTATATCGCAAAAGTGTACTGGAAGCCATAATAGTAGTACAGTAGCATTTCACATTAGATTTTGAAATGTCACATATTTCAAATGTTATTTTTTTGTTTTTGTTGTTCGGCATATGGAAAACTTCAAAGCGGTGTGTAATTCAATATGTTAACAAGATAACATTAATCAGCAGCTTTCATTCCATTTCATGAGTTAATTCTCCTGGGGGCTGCAGCGCTCCTGTCCGTCTCTGATCTGGCTGCACTGTAACAGAACCTGCGATGGCTGCTTTGTGTGTTTCAGGCTGTTTCTGAAGGGGTACAGTGGCACTCCCGGCCAGCAGAGCAGCCTCGTCATCCAGGGCACCAGCTTCAGCACCAGGGACTCCGACAACGACAACTGCCTCTGCAAGTGTGCGCTCATGTTAACAGGGGGTAAGGTGCTTATTCTACTGCTGTAGATCACAAGAGACACAAATAAGTTTATATGGGGAACTGCAGTGCTATGTAACAATTTAAAAGTGGGTAGGGATGATAGTAAAACTGACTCCTCATTAAACTGATAGTCTGCCAGTATCTGAGTGCATCCTGGTGGCAAACAATGACAGTGCAGAGGAAGACCTAAGAGAGCACTTAATATTTGAATATCTGTAGTCTGAAACAATCTTGTGAATGAATGAAAATCTGCATGTTGGGTGATGAGAACCAGTTCATATTCCTTGAGGAAACACGTTATAACAAACCTGCACTGTTTTCTGTTTGGTGTGTATTTTTTTTTATTGGAATAATTGCACATTAAATACATTTTAATGTACAATTAATTGCAAATGAAATACATTCCCCTGGTGGTTCAGGGAATCATTTTAAATCCTGACTCCCCCGTCCGTCTCCACGTCCGTCTTCGCCCCCTCTTACAGTACATTGAAATTCCAGAGTAAACCAGAGGTTAGATTGAGGCTGAAGGCTATTTGGCAGGCAAACTGCATGTTACTCACAGTACTTTCTGGAAATATAAATCCTCAAGGATTCTTGAGAAGGTAATCAGTGTGTCTGGATTATTTAAAACAAATCAAATTTTAAAGTCATGCATATCTTCTCTTTAATTGCACAACTAATGCAACTGACCTTGTGTCATCAGATGAATAGACTTTTATACAAATCCAGATATGATTGCTTCTGACTTCCCCTGGAGGACTGACTTGTCTGAATTTGAATTGAACTTGTCCTGCACAGCTGTCAGTCTATGAAGCTGCTTGCACTGTTTCCAGAATAACTGCTCATCAAAAAAAAAAAAGAAAAAATCCAACCTCATCCAAACTAAACATCGATTGAGTAGAATAAAATATATAATTGCAGTGTAGTTCATTGGTGATCAAATTCAACGAGTAGGGGTTTCCTTTTCCTGGTCCGTGACCTCCATTCTGTCCTGTCATAATACAGACTGGAGAAGTGACTCCTGACACTTTCCTTCCTTGATTAACCGACACAGTGAGCACTAAATGTTAGATCATTGATCTAGACGATGATTAAGCACAGCTTGTCTGCGGTGGAGGGTGTGAGTGGAGTTATTGTCAGCTCTTCAAAATCACTGTCACAGATTTTTGTCAGTCTCTTTCGTACTGACAAAACCACTTTTCACCAAAACATTTTACAAACACATTTCTTTTTAGTTTTTCAGTTGACAGAGAGTGTCTCATATTTCCAAATCTCAGGGTGTTTAGATATTGAGTTGCAGTAACTTAAAAACACCAAAAACAAACAAAGCCTGGTCTTCAAATTTCAAGAATGAAATGCTTGCTGTTGACATGTTTTAACGGAGTAAGCTGGCTTTGAAAACTCTGCTTTGAAACGCTGGTAAATGACGTTGAGAGGAGTTAATATTTGAGGCAGGCGGATGCATAGTTACTCTCCTCTCCTTCTTCGCTTCCCAGGTTGGTGGTTCGATGCCTGCGGGCTCTCAAACCTGAATGGCATGTACTACCCTGCCGGGCACAACATCAGGAAACTAAACGGCATCAAGTGGCACCACTTCAGAGGCCCGAGCTACTCCCTGCGAGCAACCACCATGATGATCCGGCCCTCGGATTTCTGATTGCAGTCGTGAAGCTGGGACACATTGCAGCTGCTGTGCTGAGCTCCATGTGCAGAGACTGGCATTGATTTCTGATTGCAGTCGTGAAGCTGGCACACATTGCAGCTGCTGTGCTGAGCTCCATGTGCAGAGACTGGCATTGATTTCTGATTGCAGTTGTGAACCTGGCACACATTGCAGCTGCTGTGCTCAACTCCATGTGCAGAGACTGGCATTGATCAGTGTGCAGCACCTCCAGCAGCAGGAGCTGCAAGAACGACTGCCTTGTCCAGGAACAGGAACCAGTCAGCCTGTTCCCTTCAAAAAATACATGAATATCTCCCGCCACGGCCCATTAAGCCAGACCAAGCAGAGATCTGATTCATCGCTGAAGTCATCAGTGAACAATATGCCTTCAGGACCTGGGGCTCGGGCGAAGGGTTTTTTGATTAAAGCGTCATTTGTTTTTTTGTGTGTGTGTGATGGAACAGAAAGCAGACCTGTTATACATTGCTCAAGGTTTGTCAGGGTAGCACCTCGTAAACCTTAATCAAGCAGTAAAACGTGTTTCAGCTGTCGACAGACTTGTGTTCTTCTGATCGCTGTGTGAATAATCCCAGACATGGCCACAGACTGTTTGCTTTTACTTGTGCTACTGACGATATATATATATATATATATATATATATATATATATATATATATATATATATATATATATATTGTAATAGATATGCATACAAGTTTTTATCATTGATATATTTTAGTTTATTTGCGACAGGGTTGACAATGCAAGTAGATATTCAGTGAGCACGCTGTTTTTTCCCTTCTTTTATTAATGTTCAGGATGTAAGCATGCTTTTTGGATTGCTGATCACTTAAAGGCATTAGCAGTGGCGGAGGTGCACAAGTCGCTCAAGTATGCAGGGTTATTCACTCCACATTATTGCTGTACAGCACACAAATCCACACACTCAGTTAAGAATTCAGTATTTCTTTTTACTGATCTGTATTATTATTATTATTATTATTATTATTATTATTATTATTATTATTATTAAGATTTACTTGTTTAAGATTTACTTCCAAGATTACATTGCATGATAAATGCTCATCTAATATGTAGTTAAACTGCATCGTTGTGTTCATAGTTTCTTTTTATAAATGTCTCATTAGGTACAGTGTTTATTGTAATGTACACAATCTTTGACATTAGTAACAGTAATGTTTTTTTTTTTTCTCACTTAAAAATATAATAATTCCAAATGTTGCCTGTGCATGAATGTCAGCATCACTGCTGTACAGTGCTGTAGTGACACATGCCATTTTCAAATGATTATTGAACTGGTGCTGCTGTGATAGTCTGAAGTGCTGGACTTGAATTCCCGATGGACGTCTTTGTGCTAGTTTTGTGATTTGGGTTTGGGGTGTTTCATTGAGGCAGGTTTGTACAGATTGCACTTTAGAACTGGAGCGAAGAGCCAGACTTCTTTGTGTTGTGAAATCTAATGAAGATTGAATGGAACTAAATGGAAACGACATTTTGAAATGAATGTTACATGCAATAGAAAGTTCACGTGCAGTATAATTACAGCTTTCCATTCACTATGTTTCAGTTGTTGATTTTTTTTGTGGGTGATACCAGTTAAAGTCACTGTTTAAAATATATATCTTTTTTTCTTTCATTTCTTTGATACAATGTTGGTTCTGGTTAACCTTCACTCATGGGCTGCTCTGGGGTCCCGCTGTGAGGGTTCTTGTTTTAAACACTAATGTGTTGGTTCATCAACGCTGAAGCTTGGATCTGTGTGTTCTAAGAACTACCTGGAATACCGCCAGCCAAATCGCATTCTTCAAGTTAAACAGCATGACTTCTGAGCAAAGCAACGACTCTCTCCACATGCGTGTCTTTAATAATATAAACCCAAATGTAATGTTTTACTGTAAAACTATAAGGAACCTTTTTTCAACGTTATAATGTTGCTCCTTATTAATTACAATGTATTTTTTTAAAAGAAAAAAGTATTATAAATAAATAAACATGGTGTGGGTTTTTATGGCGGTTTTTATTTTTTTATTTTTGGTTCTTGTACGGCTGCTACACATTTGAGGGAAAGAAAGAAAGAAAGAAAGAAAGAAAGAAAGAAAGAAAGAAAGAAAGTATACCGTCCCCTGGGTCCACGTCCGGAGAGGTTTCTAATAAATTCTGAGAAGCAACATTAATTACACGTTTTTACTGTTTGCCCTTTTTTTTATAGAATTTTCTTGTTCTCTGTGTTTTGTGGGATTCAGTCCAGCTCATTGTGGTCCAAACAAAAGCCAGAACAGCATGGAAATAAATCAGCAGAAATGAGCAGGGTGCTCACCCCTGTTATCATGAAGGATCCCGAGTGTGCAAAGACAGTTTCTTTCAACACATTGAAGTAAGTGTTGATATGTGTCTAATAGCAAAGTATCTGTGTTATTTATGGATCGTACTCTGTACTGTTTAATGAGATCCAAACAAATGAACTGTTCACAACAATGACGAAACAGCCACGCTGTTCTTCACAATGTAGAGAGTCCACTTACTTTCCATGCAATACCAACTGAATATTACACAACAGCACCATTTTAAACCACAGGCATTATGTTTTTATATATGGTTGGAATGGGATGCCTGCTTGCAATCCATGGTTCACATTACTACCCCACCCCACAAGCAAACACTCAGAGATAAAGAGACACAGAGACAGTACCACAGTAAGTTAATGCCACAACAATAAAACAAATCTATCGTGTCTGCTTTGTCTTGGTCACTATCATACTATTATTTGCTGCAAACTGGGTTCTGAGAAGCCATGAAAAGTTCTAGAAGTACTCAAGCATTCTAAGAATGTTCAGGGGACTCTCTCGGGCTTCTCTCCCTTCTCTCCCTTGCCTGACAGCACTGCCCTGTCCCTTGGTAACAGGAAGCAGCCCCACACTCCCACCTTCTCATTGACTGACAGGGTGGGCAGGAGGCTCCTTGTTCACTCCAGAAAGTCATTTCCTCTAAAGCAGTCCATGCACGATCTCAATGGTGTCTAGAAATCTAGAAACTACATGGCATCATTCCATGAGTTTCAAAGGTGTGGCTCACGCCTGTCAACATTTTCAAATTACGGCTATTTTGACCGAATCAGAATCAATTAAGTTGCAAAAAATGTCACACAGAATTCCGTTTCGGAGGCCAAGAAAAACAGGGACCAATAAAGAGCTCTCCCAGTTGTCATGACTGACGCGCTCCCCTCGTAAGATGCTTTGTGACAGGCAGTAACATATCATGGTTCCTTATGCTGGGACAGGGCTGGCTTCATTTAAACACATGGGTGTAATACTATAATGACCGTATCATACCCTTGAGAAAATCCACCCACAGCCATGTTTGTAGGAATGGCTATTATGACCAAACTCAGTACAGTATTTTCAAAATGTGGCTGCAGAGGCCTGTTTTGAAAGGTAATTGAGGCCAGAAACGTGTTAGTGGTGAACTCACTTTGCACTCTACAGGGAGGAGCTGTGCCTGATACCGCCATCTAGGGATAGCCAAGGAAAGTACATTCTGCACCTTTGTGGATGTGTCCATTGTGTTCTACCATGGGGGGGGGGTTAATCATGAAAATATACACAGCTGCAGGCATTACGGAGTTACAGAACTGGCCTCCATTAGGTTCTATTACTCTTCATATCGGTGCTCAATTATCCGTCATTAACAGATAACATCATGTTTGCCAAGCAAAAAAAATTAAAATAAGAAGCTTTACGATACAGATCTGGACTTCGGAGCCAATTTGGCCGAACATTTACAGACCAAGAAGCAGATTGCGGTTCCAAGTACCCCAAGGTACAAAGTTAGGGTGACTTTCACTTTTGTAATAATTCTCATTATCTTTTGTTGATTTTCGAATGCCTGTTTCTGAGCGAAAGATACGTATGTGCGTCAAATGGTTTGTATCCGCTTGTGTAGGCTTTATGAGGAAGTGGTTCAGGTAATGAGGTCATGGTTCAGTTGATGAGGTAATGGTTCAGGTGATGAGGTGATGGTTCAGGTGATGAGGTCATGGTTCAGGTGATGAGGTGATGGTTCAGGTGATGAGGAAATGGTTCAGGTGATGAGGTAATGGTTCAGGTGATGAGGTAATGGTTCAGGTGATGAGGTGATGGTTCAGGTGATGAGGTCATGGTTCAGGTGATGATGTAATGGTTCTGGTGATGAGGTAATGGTTCAGGTGATGAGGAAATGGTTCAGGTGATGAGGTAATGGTTCAGGTGATGAGGTAATGGTTCAGGTGATGAGGTAATGGTTCAGGTGATGAGGTCATTGTTTAGTTGCTGATTATAGAATTTCACAGGTTTAGTAATTGCACAGGTTTGCTGAATACTAATGACAAGACCTGCTCTCAGCGAATACCTGGTATCATTCAAAACCGTCTGTCAAATCAAATAGCTATTAAGGATGGTTAGCGGCACACTGACTGCATTAAGAACAATTAATGTCATTTCAAAAGCTGCCAAGCACTGTTCCATACATGTGGGATTTACATGTGGGTAAATCTTATCCAGTGCACAGATGGAGGCGCGATACTGTGCCTGACACTCCTCCGCACCAGATCTTAACCACTGTGCACAAGAGCCAGGCTCCATTACCTTTTGCCTGCAATACTTCATTTACACCACAGGGGTCAGTCTTGTACGGACTCCTCTTCCCCTGTGCCACATTTAGAACTTAAACAATTGCAGAGTACAGTGTGCTGAGCTGCCAGGGTGTGTGTGTCTTTCTCTGCATCCCCTCACACCAGTGCTGCTGTGTCCCACTGGCACTGCCGGTCAGGTTGATCTGAAGCAGCAGCAGCAGCAGCCTCTGCAGGGTGTCCTGGCACACTTGAGATGCATTGAGATATTGTAAAGACTGTATAGAAGTGTTGATTCCTTCTGGCACACAATCACTTCAGAAGGCACCAGAATACAGACGTTATCTATAGAGTGAAGACCCACAGGCTTTTTACTTCCATCTTACACTGAGTGTCTCTAATTACTGTCTATTTACATAGTGTCTATTTAGTACATACATGTGGACTTACACAGAATTACAATGTCAGTATGCATAGTTACAATGCACTGAATGTGGACATCTTTTTGCATGATATATGTAAGTACTATATGTAACTGTATCAGAAAAGGGTTAGGGTTAGGGTTAGGGTTTAGGGTTTAGGGTTAGGGTTAGGGTTAGGGTTAGGGTTAGATTGTAACTCTGCATAATAACCTTATGTGTAAGTGCACATGTATTTATGAAGTACTGGCTATGTAAATACACAGCTGTTAGTGACACTCAGTGTAAGATGTTACTGGATTCTTAGTCATGGTAAAAGGTGGAACCTGAGCTAATGTATGACAGTGGGTTTTAAAACACTGGTTATTATCACACATCTAATCTGTGGCAGAGAATAACTGCCCTCTTGTGGTGTCTTTAAATACTGCATCAGTGATTGTTTTAGTTCAGAATAGAGAGGGGTCTATTCGAATTCCAGACCAGCGTGTTCATTGCAGAGCTGCATTGAGCTGGTTCTGTCCCAGATTCATTCAGGGGAAAGATCAGCAGAAGACAGTGCAGAGAATGGTACATCAAACTCATGTGGGACATCAACCACACTATGAATTAAATATGTTTTTTTTCTCTTTCTGTGTCATTGATATTAATATTAGGACTCCCCTATAAAAAGTACTCATAAATATTAAATTAAAAACAGTCATTCATCGCACATCTTTTTAGTTATAAATGCTTCAGAAAATCTATTTTTTGATGCCATCTTTCTCTGGACTGACGCGTTTCTTCTGGCACCTCGCTCATCCTCCAGAGGCTGTGATGAGAAAAGTAGGTTACTGCTTCCTTCTTGGATATCTGTGTGTCTTCTCAAACCCCTCGAGGATACTCTGAGCAGGTCCTGATGCAGACACTACCGTCTTCCTGATTCAAAGTCTTGTTCGGCGACAAATACGAGTTGCAACATTTTTCAAAGGAGCACAAATTGAGTCTGTGATTTGAAAAAGGACAAAAGGAGCAGTGAAAAAAAAAAGCCAATTAATAATACATTACAGAAATATCTGAATCTTGATTTGTATTGTATTGCTAAAAATGCATGAACAGGGAAAAGAAAGCCATATAGATACATTTGTACATACTGTACGGTCAAGGACAGAATAGTCCAACACACCCTCCTCAGTCCCAGTCCAGGAATGGATGTTAGGACTTTTGAAATAAACCATACAGTAGTACTGAGATTTTATTTTCAAGATCGTTGCTGAAAATCAGGATGGCACCTACAAAATTTATAAAAACCAAAAAACAGTTTTGCAACAAATCCAAACGCCTATTAGATTGGGATGCAGGGAGGGACGACAGTGCAGGCACTGAGGCCCATCGTAGGGTCCTTGAATTAATTATCAGAGAAGAAGAAGAAGAAGAAGACAGAGACGGAGACGGAGAAGGAGACGGAGACAGGGCAGGAGCGAGCAGATCTCTGATCCAGCCCAGCTGAATAGATGCTCGTCCATCGAAGCAGTATTGCCTCACAGAGCTGGCAGGCAGTGACACAATGCAGAAAGCATGGGGGGATGTGGGCAGGATTACCCTGTATGGCAGCGTCAAGCTGAATATCTCTTCACTAATCCTCATTACACCTGTCTTCTTCACAAGTCTCAGGCAAGGACACATTCAGCACCATGAGATCATCTTTTTCAAACTCTTGGACTGGGAAAATCAGAATCTATTTTTGCTACTCTCGAGATCTCACTCAGAAGATAAAAGCTATGTGCTTTCCATTTTTAAAAATAGCATTGCCTCAGGCTTGGTTTATAATATGTGTCAATGTGATGGCTGGTCGTTCTTTATTTGGAGACTCAATCGCCACATTGTGCAGGACAGGCACCCGGCTCCATACTCCCTGTGATCAGGCTTGTGTTGGAGTGGTCACAGCGCACACCCGCAGTAAGAATGTAAAACACAATCGTACAGGAATCATTCATTCATTTGCACATGGACACATAGCAATGGAAAATGTTCCGTGTTGTGGAGGGAGAGGTCAGAGTGCACAGGATAAAAGAGGAGTGGAATCAAGCACGAAGGATCAAGCAGGTGTATCTGCACTGGATTCCTGGGCTGCTTCAGTACATGTGCCCAGTGCCACTATCCCTCCCTTAGCTTTTATACAGTCTAATACTGAATTCATTACAGACTCAATACTGCAGCAGTACAGTTGTTCTTATTACTGTTCCCTGCCTAATTGGCTCCAGGTCATAAGGCTGAATTGAAGCAAGATACACACATAATCAACCCATGTAATGGAAGAAGGTTGTGGAAAATAACACATTACACAAGGCAAACGAGTGTGAAGGAAAACAGCCCTGCATGTTGATATCAGACAGTAATGAGGAGCCGATGACCTGAGACTCCTGGCTTCCACACACACACACACGCTGAAGTTTCCATCACTGTGTTTGTGCCACATGACACGGCGTGACACGTGGCCACTTGTGGAACAGGGTGTGCATTAATCATCTCCCAAGGGAATGAGCCTTTTTATTTCCAAAACATAATAAAACATTTCATCCTATTGCAGCTGTCTCGGAGACATCAGACTCGATTCTAAAAGCAGCGGGACACACTTGCATGGCTTGTGCTCCACACAGTCACCTTGTCAACACAATGTGCATCCCAACATGCTTTATAGACTTCAGAACGCTCCGACTCCACTGGGCATGTTAATACAAAGGAAACGGCAATACTGCACTGCAGAAAGGGTTGTTTTAAACGCTGTCCAGCTCAGTGGAAACAGATCGAATACTGCCCAAGCAGAGGTGATACAAATAAACCCTTATTCAGAGAACCGTGCCCGTGCTGCGTGCAACCCTCTTCATGTGCAATCAGCTGTTCAGCAGTGTGCAGACATGTGATGCTTGCATCTGATGATGCTGATGTGGTGCAATGTCAAAACGTTATGGCTTTTTTGCTTCTTGTAATTTCTGCAGAGATCGTGTGAGAATAATTAGATTCCTGTACAAGCACTTTTATTATATGTTCCATGGGGAGGCTTTCAATAAACATTTATCAAGTCTGAGGCGTCTATTAGGAAACTGATGCATAATAACAGAAATGAAAGCCTCCAGACAGAGTCCCGAGATCTCATTTAACTTCACTATGAATGGCACCTCTAAGAGTGGAGACAGACCAGGTCATTAGAATGTAATAATAAATGCCATCTAATTTCAATGTGGTATTAAGAAGCCATCATTCTGCGCTTCCCCTGAGCGCAGCCCACGGACTCACATTCTTCATTGTTAACCCTGCTGCAGTAATTATTACTGTATTGGCATTTCTAAAAGTAATATCTGCTAATGGTGTGCTATAAATATTTCATCATTCATATCGCTAGTCGACATTATTCAAATTGAGACGTGAAACAAAAGAGGTTAGAATACGTTTTAAATCAAGCAGGGCTGCTTGCTTTCGCATGCGCGTTTGTCAGATTCTTTTTTCAAGTTGAACCATGAAAACTGTACTGGTTCCCAATGCATGTATGTGCTGATATAGCCACTTACCTTCCACCTACATCAGTATCTACTATATGCAGCATGAATTACTTGAGGGCTATACATTGCTTAAGCACTAAAGAGTCACACTCTGCTGCATGTCCTGTTTAAATATAGCCTATATTCTCTGTTTTCATGAAATGTTTCCAAGCAGCCGTCCAGGAGCACTAAAACGCATCATTTATATGATAAGCAGTCATATTGGGAGACAGCTCTATAAATCTAGAGCATGCGGAGAAGGATGACCTCCAGGTCAGCTCACACAGATCCTCTCTGCAGTAATCTGAGGCCTTTTCAATCACAGCTGACAGTAAAAATACTTTCTAGCTGTTCCAAGGAATCAGCTGCCATTTGCACCCAGTGGTAATTATTGGCACAAAGATGCATTCCTGCATCAGAGTAATCTGTCCTAAAGTAAACTCGACAGGGGAAAAGACTCCTCTCCCAACATCAAAGCTATAGGGCTTGTTTTAATACTGGAACCCTGTAAGAGGGTAGCTGGACGGTAAAGGCAAGCAGAGGGAATAGCAGAGGAAGGAGACGGGAGATTGCTGCTCTAAAAACTGCTTTAGCAACCAATTAAATGAATCAAAAAGGTTTCAACAAACACAGATTTAAATCAAGACCACACCCAAGCTGTGCAATCACAGTGCAGGACCTCAAGCACAGCCTGCTGGTCTCCAACACTCACTCCTCAGAGCTCAGCTCCTATTATACCATGTGACCAGGTGGAAGTGATCACAGTGCAGGACCTCAAGCACAGCCTGCTGGTCTCCTACACTCACTCCTCAGAGCTCAGCTCCTATTATACCATGTGACCAGGTGGAAGTGATCACAGTGCAGGACCTCAAGCACAGCCTGCTGGTCTCCTACACTCACTCCTCAGAGCTCAGCTCCTATTATACCATGTGACCAGGTGGAAGTGATCACAGTGCAGGACCTCAAGCACAGCCTGCTGGTCTCCTACACTCACTCCTCAGAGCTCAGCTCCTATTATACCATGTGACCAGGTGGAAGTGATCACAGTGCAGGACCTCAAGCACAGCCTGCTGGTCTCCTACACTCACTCCTCAGAGCTCAGCTCCTATTATACCATGTGACCAGGTGGAAGTGATCACAGTGCAGGACCTCAAGCACAGCCTGCTGGTCTCCTACACTCACTCCTCAGAGCTCAGCTCCTATTATACCATGTGACCAGGTGGAAGTGATCACAGTGCAGGACCTCAAGCACAGCCTGCTGGTCTCCTACACTCACTCCTCAGAGCTCAGCTCCTATTATACCATGTGACCAGGTGGAAGTGATCATCAAGCAATCAGTTAGCACCTGGCCACATTCTAAGCATGGTTTAGCAGGGAGGCGATTCTAACCTCAGCCCTGCTGTATTTAGCACATATCTTTTTCAATCAAAAACACACCCTGATCAGAGCGCAGTGCTTGCTGCTGTGAGTACTGGTTTTGTTTTTCACAGTAACATGTAGTCAATATGCTAAATGATCATTCAGTATAACAGAGAGTCTGATTGATCGGCCTTACGAAATGTATCCGCATGCTCATGTCTTGATGTGCCATTACTGTGTATATTGGGTCTCCTGATACTGATATTGAAAAATCCCCCTGCAGGCAATGCAATGTTTAAATGAAGGAATAAGAGACTCACCATTGATCTGGTGATGCTATTCCAGCCAGACCTGGGACTAATTGAAATCTATAGCGTGCTGAAAATTCCACAGGCATGTTTCCTTTGTCATGTCACCTATCACATCATTCATTTCCTAATCTTCTAAAAATACACTGACTTAGTGAGGCACGCTCTTTTCTCAGATTACCACTGACACAGACAAGCGCACGTTCACTGTAATGAGGGCTCATTCATATAGATATGTGTGTATATATATATATTGTGTCTTCATAGGTTTGTCATGTTTAAAACGCATGCGGTAACCCCAGTATTTTAACACCTCCATTCTGGAGGATGAATCTAACCTTTATGATTTATTTTTAGGGGTGATCTTACGGCTCTTAACTTAACAAATGCTGTAATCCTGTCATTGAAACTGGGTCATGTTGGTTTTAAAAGGTGCTTTTAAAGATGGGACTAGATGTCACTGTAAAGGAGATCAGGGTTTTTTGTTTTTTTTAGTATACCTTCTTTCTGTTAGTGTATAAGTTACACTAGGTTATATTATATATTTGCTATGTCTTTAGAGATGTGTTGTGAGCTGCTTTTAACCTGGATGATAAAATGCAATTTAAAGAACGTGTCCTGTGGTGACGACGTCAGCGAGCAATCCTCTATTGAACACAGCTGCGATATTCCCATATATTCAGAGGGAACAGGCCAGGAGGATTAAGAAGGCAGCAGCTGGGCTCAGGATTGGTTTTTTTTAATTGGAAACAATGTTTGCTTTGTGTGCTCGTGTGCCGTGTATGTTATTGTCACGCCGTCTCTGTTTATTTCCCCTCAGTGAACCAGGAAGAAGTTCCCTTGCAATGGATTTTTTTTTAAATCCATTTTCTTTTGCAGGGATTCCCATTACCATTTCAACCCATTCAGATTTTAGATCATACTTGGACAGCATGATAAGAGTTTTTATTGCTGAATATGTTTTAAAATGCAAGGGGTTTAGTATGACATTTGAATACAGAAATGCATTAACTACACACGGCTGTGTACAGCGGGCGCATTACAAAGGGTGGGGTAAGTTCTGTATGTTTCTATAGAAGTTCATTCACAGCAGTGCTATGAAATCTCTAACCCTCCCTCCCCCACCTCCCCCTACCCCCCCAACAGGAATGCCATGCCTGGTGTCAGTGACAACACATCCTACAGTATGTGCTCCTCTATTTAAAGACACTACACTGCCTGAAGGGCTGCAGAGGATTAGGATCGAGCCAGAGAGCGTCTCACACCTCCCAGCGAGCACCCCGATCCAGCAATGAGTTCAGCAGTGCAGGAGAACAGACCCCTCAGCAGGGCCGTAAGGAAGATCAAATGCGCTGCCATGGTGAGCAGCTTAGCCAAAAGCTGGCAAACATGGGCGGGCGAGCATTCGGGAAAGCAGGACTCAATCCCCAAGGGGTGGTTTCCCAGCTCTGTGACAGAAGAAAGAGGAGGAAAAGAGTCTGAGAAAACTGAAGCCAAGCCCTTTGTGGCACCCAGAGCTGAGACAGAGAAGAGTGCAGACCAGAGCGGAGCGAAGATCAGGACGGGCAGCGTCTCTAAAGGCATCAGACCCAAAAAGAGCGACTGCGGGAACGATCTGGTCAGTTTCATTGCAGGAAAAATAAACACCAACCAGATCGTGCCCAGCGAAACGAAACCGTTCCTGGGGAACATGTCGCCCACGCGCAGGAGGTACTGCGGCAGCCAGGCAGTCAGCACGATGAAGACTTGGAGGAAGGAGGAGGAGCAGGGCAAGCTGGGCTCCCGCAGCAGCAGCATAGACACCGAGGACAGCGGGTTGGGAGAGGAGGGGGGGTCCAGTGAAACCGACGATGAGAACAAGAATAAAGACAAGCCTGTAGGGGGAGTAGCAAGGAAAAGCACGAGACCCAAGGTGAGAGAAACCCGAAACATATCGAGAGAATCAAAACAGCCATTCATGGAAAAATAAAAATGAAATGTGGGGCAACTGTAGGAAAAAAAAACAGAGAATGTAAAACAAGCATCATTTTCGATGCAGAGATCTGTATATAAACAGTTCCCATGCCTTGTACTGTACGTCTACTATAGGAGCTAAGTTAGCATTAGGACATGTGTGCGAATGTCACTGTTTATAGTGTAATTAAAAAGGACAAAGTTAAGATATCCAGGAGGGACTGAAACAAGGGCTCAACTCAATGCCTCTCCTCCAATGTTAGTATCTTGGGCTGTGAAACACATACACTATATTAATCTTGGAAATTGAATTGTTTTTTTCAGATTAAGGTATCTACCATGGGAGACCTGAGAAGCAATTGGCAGAAGTGGTCAGAGCAACACAGTGAGCAACAGAAACTGAACCCCTTCAGCGAGGAGTTCAACTACGAGCACGCCATGGCCTGCCGCCTACTGAAGGGGGACCAGGGCTACGGGAGACCCAAGGAGGGGAGCAAGACCGCCGAGAGGGCTCGGAGAGCAGAGAGGCACATCCACAAAGAGATGGAGGAGATGTGCTTCATCATCCGAGACATGGGCGTCAAGTGCAAGGACGAGCGCGTCCGCATCACCTTCGGGGGGCTGTTCGACAGATACGTCAAGATCTCCGATAAAGTGGTGGGGATCCTGCTGAGATGCAGGAAGCACGGCATGGTTCAATTCGAGGGTGAGATGCTGTGGAAGGGGCAGGATGATGATGTCATCATCACCCTACTGGTGTAGAGTTTCTTTTTTTTTTTTGGTTTTGTAATGATGTTTGATTTTGCAATTTGTATTACGCCGATTGCTTGATGGTTGTTATTTTCTTTCAAAATGAAAGAATGGGAGTCTTCTTAAAGAAGGACATGTAGTATTTTGAAATACCGTTTAACTTGATTTTCTCTTTGTGTGTATGCTCCAGTCTGACGATTCATTTGTGATAGTTTGCACATTCATTTATTTGCGCTTCAGATGTTTTTTTAAATAAAAAGCAGGATATATTCTGTATATTAAGATGAGATCATTGTGACATTGTTTTAATCTTGTATGTGTACAATAAACTACTGAAACACATTTCCTTTCATATTGAACTTGAGCAATCCCATTGAGAAAGATGTTTCAAGGTTGTGCTTTTCACACATGTTGTGAGGGGCGGTCGCTCCTTCACAGTTCAGATCTTCAGATGACAGGATCTGCATTTCAGCTTTCGTTGTGTCAGAAGCATGCAGGCCCTTGTGGAACTGCTGAACTGCATTGCGATGCTAAAGCAAAACTATCCCTCAAATAGGCCACAATGTATTAAACATGCTGTGCGGTGTATTTATTTGTGGGACTAATAGCTATTACTAATACCTAGGAAACCCCAAACAGTATTTATGACCAAGGTAATCAAAAGAAACTAACCTGACACACCAGTACATTCTTCATTCTGTAGTGCTTCACCAGCCAATAACGTCCCACAATCCATTTAACAAGAGCACCCCAACAGGCAGGGAGGAGGTACTGCAGTTCTCTGGCGAAAGCTAACCACAGGCATCCAAAACACAGCAAAGAAATGGGAAAATCGATTCATCTTTTTATTATTAACAGTTGTAGTCGTTTACCAACAACATCAAATTGTGCATTATTCAGCTGTCACATCATTTAAAGAACACAATCTACTTGTAATAAATTATTACATCTGTGAGAAAATCTCTCCACTGGAAACTGCGGCATCCAACCAAATGTGTTGAACGCTGCTTACTGAGAGACACACACGTTTCATAGTAGCCATGTTTGATATGTACATACTAGCTTAAAGGAAGCTACAGCAGGGAGTCATGCCTCATCAACGCTTAGTTAAGTGCAACCAGCATCGCTGATTTGAAATCGAGTTTGCTTGCACCATCGCAAGTTTCTATCCGGAGTTTAAACTTGTTTCGTGAAGACCAATCACACTGCACAGTCCTCGGTTATTGGGCTTGTTCTAGGCATTCGTTCTCAGCATTGAGATACAAAAGTGTCCATTTTTTTAGTGATAATCCCCATGGCAGAATTAACATGACACCCTGCTGTCTGATAACAGAGAAAACACATACAGTAAACTAAGACGCAGAGTCAGTGTTTCAAACATTAGAATATCTTGTTCACAGTTGCAAGTGATTACAGTAGTGAAACGTATTATTATTATTATTATTATTATTATTATTATTATTATTATTATTATTATTATTATTATTATTATTATTATTGAACTGGCTGAGTTGTCTCAGTAGTCAGGGTTTACTGAAGTTCTCTGAGCCTGTTGTTTTATTGTATCTTAGGAAAAGGGAATCGCTTTGTCTTTCAATCGGTCCCTTCTACTGTATATCCACGTCTGCCAACAGGATTATTAATTGAAAGATTTAAAAAAAACCCTTTCGTCTGAACCATAAAGTAGCTCCTGAAATAAAATAAAGATACACCAAATAGTTATAAATTTCCAAGATTTACAAAATGTGTTCTTCCACCCACTAAACTATAGGATCATGACCAGCACATTTAAAAAGCACTGATAGGATCACGACCAGCACATTTAAAAAGCACTGAGAGTTCTGGCATGTACGGTACAGTGCTTTGCTTATCTTTGTTCAGAATACTGAAGTACAACCCAGCTAACTTTTATTTGTATCTTTCAATAATCTTATGTAAACAGGGTTCAGTTGCAAAGATCTTGCAGTGGCTAGTAAATCTCAACAGCGTGCATGCTTCCAGGACTTGGAATGTCGTTTTGTTGTTCCTCATCCATTCTAAAACTACTCTGTGTGGTTCTGTATACAGTATTGCAAGGAGAGGGCACTATCATACCAGTAGAAATGCTAAAATAGTAGATTCAGGTCACACTTGTCAGTCTAAGGTTGAGTCTTGAGCCCCTTTCACACTGGTATGCTCTACCCAGGTCAGAACCTACCCGGGTCAGGACCCGGTGTCATGCGGGTCGGGTACGCGATTCACACTGCGTTTGATAAAGCAGGGTTGACCTGGGTGACAGACGCAAGTACACAATGCGTGGATCAATGCCCCGGAAGCAGCTTGATACAGACGCTTCCATCCAAGCTTCTCTGGATTGAACCGTCGGCCCAAATGTTGATTAGAGCAAATGTTTCTTCATCCCTGCTGCAATCTAGCTCATGGTGTGTCTCAAGCAATAAAAATATGGCTAAACAGAATAAACAGAAATGTTCCTTGCGGAAGTGAAACCTTCACGCAGGCGTGGCTGTTTGTTATGTTGTCGGTTTCTGAGCGGCTGTCATGCATTTTGTCTCGCTCAACACCCGGTCAAACCGCGTCGACCCACATCCTGAGGTGGGTCGCTGGGACCAGGGTCAACCCGGGTACGACCCAGGTACGTGGTTTCACACTACGCGGGATTGTGACTCGGGTAGCCAGAGCCCAGGTCAGGACCTGGGTAGGAGTGCCAGTGTGAAAGGGGCTTTAGTGGCACTTCATTAAGACATTTTAACGAAACATTGTGAATTTCATTCAGTCCAAATAGTTTTGTTTTTTTAATTACTGGTACTATTTTTATAATTATTTTTAACATAAGGAAAATATTTCAGATGGCCTTACAACGACAGGTATATATATATATATATATATATATATATATATATATATATATATATTGGAACATTTCTCATCAGACAAGCTTAAAACTGGAATGTGTTTTTTTTTTAATTAGCAGCTCCTATATTACACTGACACCTAGCCCTTCCACATGCAGCCCGCTCCGTTCTAATGTAAGTGTTTGTCAAACACATTCAGAACTGCCAGAAGCCCGGGGTTATCTGGAGGGCACTGGAAATGATGATATAGAAGAAGAACCGCAATGTATTTATACACACACACAATATATATATATTCTATTTATAAATATGTCTCTGTTTAAATGTGCAAAACAACACTGGGTTACTCTAATAGGTAACAGAGCAGGGAAGTGCATCCCTTCTGACCCTAATGTGTATATATATATATATATATATATATATATATATATATATATATATATATATATACTGTATATACACATATATGTTGTCTCTTGAAAAGCTTTGGCACTTTGAAAACGCTACATACAGTTTCTCTAGAACAGTTTTGTTAAGTTAGTTTATTTGTTATTAACACTTTACGGAATGACTGGTAGTCATCTAATTTATAATTCTAAAGTGCTCCTGCCAGAATTTGAAGCCAGCACGTTAGACAAATGCGTCTGTTAAGATAAAACTCGCTCAACCTCTCCAAAAAATAGTGTAAGTGCTGATCGCAGGGTTACACAGTATAATACACATTATAACTTCTGTCTTTCAGAACAAGGAGTCCCAACACAGCGTGCAAACACAGAGTCCAGATCAACTGTAAGTGTGTGTGTGTGTGTGTGTGTGTGTGTGTGTGTGTGTGTGTGCAACCAGAGAGTACAGATCTACTGTGAGTGTGTGTGTGTGTGTGTGTGTGTGTGTGTGTGCAACCAGAGTACAGATCTACTGTAAGTGTGTGTGTGCAACCACAGAGTACATATCTACTGTAAGTGTGTGTGTGCAAACACAGAGTAGAGATCTACTGTAAATGTGTGTGTGTGTGTGTGTGTGTGTGTGTGTGTGTGTGTGTGCAACCACAGAGTACAGATCTACTGTAAGTGTGTGTGTGTGTGTGTGTGTGTGTGTGTGTGCAACCACAGAGTACATATCTACTGTAAGTGTGTGTGTGCAACCACAGAGTACATATCTACTGTAAGTGTGTGTGTGCAAACACAGAGTACATATCTACTGTAAGTGTGTGTGTGCAAACACAGAGTACATATCTACTGTAAGTGTGTGTGTGCAAACACAGAGTACAGATCTACTGTAAGTGTGTGTGTTTTTAAACTATGTGAAACTGTGATCCCTATGCTTTATTATATATATATACTGCATCACTTCTCGTAGTCTTTTCTCAATTCGTGGTTCGCAGTAATGCACATTGGTTTCTCTCCACCTTCTGAAAGTCTCATTCTCACATTCAATCTGATAGTTTTGTTATAGAAACCTTTCTGGTCTGCTGCTCACCGATCACTCTATAAAAGTGAGCGGTTGATGCAGCATTGCCAATGAAATCAGTAATGATACACCCCCACTCCCTCTCACCCCCTTCTCCCACACCCCAAAAACAACTACCTCTGTCATGCACTTCATCTGCTGCTCTCCTCAAACTACAATACAATTTGTCATGCTGTGCACTAGAGCTACAATCATGCATACCTAACGAAGTTCCGCATCTCAAAGCCTGTGTTTCTCATTCCATCCAAGAGTGTAAAGAAGAGAGTCTGGCTCAGTGCAGATGTGCCAGTAATTAAAGCATTCAAGGCTGCAAAGCGCCCCAGTGATAGCCTGTTTGTTTTTAACATTAATTTACCCTAACCCTCAATATCAATGCTAACACACGTTTCATTAGTCCAATAAAAGTAGCCACATGCTTTCTCATCTTTGCTTTCATTGTTAGAATGAACTGCTGTCTGATTCTGCAGCTTCACAGTACACAGTAAGAATGCACTGATAGCGTACCAATCTACAACAGAAAGGCGTTCCTGTGTCCATGGTGCTATGTGTTCAACACTGTGTAAATATCAAGGGTTCTGATGCAAGGAAACACCATGTATTGTTTTCTTCTTGTGATTCTGCCGCTAGAAAAGGTTATGCCTTTTTCTTTTTTTTAATTGTATTCTTCGTGGTCAGTTCAAGAAGTCTCCTCCATTCACTCAGCAGCAGCCACAGCCGCAGGTTAATGACACTTACTGGTAATTTGGCACAGGTATTCCAATGCAGTAAAAGCTGCTGTTGTACAGTGCAAGTCTTCAGGAACTAGCCAGGCTTTACAAGACACCGTATTTCTTGAAAGCTGTTTCAAGCTTTGGATGAAGCACTGCAATAAACATGTGTCTAATATCTTAAACATTGCGGCGCGTTTATAAATATCAATTAAGAAAAAAACACTAGTGACCTTATTTTTCCTATTTAAATACCATACATTTCCTGATATACCTTTCAACTTCTAATAACTCTTCAGCTTCATCCATTAATTAACAAGAATCACCCCTCTTCCAGATATGAACCTTCCCGTTAACAGCATCTGCGCTGTGAGGTAACAGCTCAGATGCTCAGAACTGCAAAGTGAACCTGGAGATTAAAATCACGTGACTCTGGTTACCACGCTGCTGCGGAGAGGCGGTACCAGTTACTTTGTTTTAGAGTCTGGGACCATTAGTCTTTGTCTTCTCTTCACACGCCGAAGGTGGCGTCGTTCCCCATTGCAATGGGGCCCTGGAGAATCTGATCAAGCATGCAGCGTGCTAAGGAACAGGACCTCCAGCACGGAAAGATAGAAACACATATAAAAAGCAGTGTTCTGCTTCTCTTGCGCTGTTATGACCTGTCACAGCAAGGGCTCTCGAGCGAGAGCTGTGAGGAGTGCCGGATTAACGGCGCCATCGTGGGGTCCACCATGGAGGAGGTGGGGAAGAGCTTGTACCAGCCGATGAGCATGCTGGACAAATCCAGCTCCTCCAGCAGCACGCGGGCCACGCCCAGGAAACACTTACGATCCATGCGGCTGTAGTTCCCCCACACGATCACCTGCAGGAAAACAAACAAACAAAGAAGAGAGGGTTAAGAAAAGAGCCCATGATAACCGACTAGATACAGGGCTAACTAAGATGCAGCTCAGAGCGAAATGTGACGCCAATGTCTTTCTCTGACATCTTGTGTTCCCACTGTCCAAGCTTCTCAAAGGGGGTCATATGTTGGCTGTGATACTGATTTACGTGGCTGAGGTTATGGATCGTCTATAACAAGAGTGGGTCCTGTTGGTGTGCTTTGCAGTCTGCTGTAATTACGTGTTTTTTAATATTATTTTTCTCCTGCTTTGCTTTCTTGTAAAATGATGTTTTTTGTATTGCAATGGGACATTTTGTTAAATGCACGAGGGGCTGCTAAAGGATCCAGTCATACCCACCTGCAAGACTTTCCCCTGAGGACTTTCAGAGAAGACCAGGACCTGGTTGTAAATGGGGTCTCGTGATTTGCGAGCACACTTTGTCTTCTTTTTTGCAACACAGATACCGTTTTCAAGAAGGTACACCTTAATATACGCAGCTGAAACCAGAAACAGATACCGTGTTTTAAACACAATGGCACACTTGTTATTGATGAATGACTCCAGGATATGCAGGGAGGGCTCCTCGTCTTGGTTTTGTGTTTTCTTTACCTGGTGATGTTTTGGAGCCCGGTTTGAGGGTCAGACCTCGTGCCTGAATAATCTCCACCTCCAGCTGGCCATTTCTCTCCATCAATCCAATTTCAACGTCCCCTGCAAAACCAGTGGAACACCCGTTACCATTGCTGATACACAATCGAGTCTGTTGTACCACACTGTGTATATGTTGATGTTATGATTTGATAGCATATGGAAATTGGGTAACACTTTACACTGTGTCTCTAATTACTGTGTATTTGCGTAGTAGTTACTTAGTAAATACATGTGTAATTACACATCATTGCAATATTATTGTGCATAGCTACAATGTACTTAATGTGCAAATCTTTGTGCAATCCATGTCTTACCCATTGATGGCGTAGCCAACGTCTGACGTCCAACAAACTGTGCCGGGCCCATTCCATCCAGGAAGTCACTGAACTGAGTGTCGGACGCAAGGCAAACCCCACTGTAATTCAGGCTGACAAACAAGAAAAAGGTCATGTATCTATCTATAGTATTATTCCCAGATAACTAAGAGGAGGAGCAAAGCCGTCCTTGCAAACAGCACAGTTTACACTTTATATATAAGAACCTGTGACACAAAGCTGCACATCATGTATTCATTTCCAACGTGCATTATTGCGCAGTGGAGTCTAAGAAGCTCCAGTCAGAGTAAATGGTGCAGAATCTGAGTGATTTGAGCTTGCTGTTCAATTTCTATCCCAGCATGGACAAAGGGAATGCTTGCAGACTTGACAATAGCACAGCTAATCTAGTCTTCTGGAGCTACAGTTTAGTCTGGCAGCTGCACAAGGAAAGGCATTGAGTTATGTTCACCATTGCCTAGTCTCTAAAGCGGAGGTATAAAAAATAAACCATCAGGATTAACTGATGTCTAATGTCAGCTGTAATACACAGTACCTAGACTCTCTGATCAGTTCTTCTCATTGTAATCAAGATGTATAAGTGAAATGGGTCTCCAGCCGGCTGCTTTGCACTCATTATAATCTCTTTAACTAACATGGCCAGCTTGTAAACAAGCACTTTGCAACCATCGTAAAACATTTCAATGGAACCTATTTAATTTACAACAACAGATTGTAAATTCTGTATATTTCCATTGACCCAATTAGCTACTTGCAATTTAAAAAGTATTTTTTATTCCTAATTTCACATTCAGCATGAATGTAACATTCTCTCTATGTATCTGTCCTCTTTCCTACTGTGTTTGTTCGTTCTTCTGGCTCTTGGCGGAGTTGGGTAAGGTAGATAATTAGTTTCTGTCTGTGTAAAGTTATGACCTCCTTTTTCGAATCTATTTTTAAAGCAGTGCTGGGACGGCCCTAGCCAGCTGCTGTGAGATCAGCAGAACGAGTCTCCTGAGAGCGACAGCACTGCTTCATCTATCTTATGTTCAAGCAGCTCATTCCTTTTCAATCCTTGTTGACTCTGTGATCCGCTGCAGTCATGTCATACACTCTGCAGCCCTTATCTCAAGACACAAATAAACGAGCGCTACCCGGCTCGGAGACCTCGAAGTTCTTGGTATAAAAATCGTGAAGCCTTGCTTTCTGGTGTGGTTGCCATGCATGGCAGATCATTACTGTGCTAGAGTGCTGCAACAGCTTCGCATATTTTGTGTGATCGGGTTCCTCTCTGTCTGAATGCTCAGTGCTATTTCATGCAAGTCCTTTTCACTTAAACCAGCAGGTAACACTTTACATGAAGTGTCTCTAATTAGTGTGTATTTACACAGCAGTTACTTAGTATGTGTACTAACACCTAATTGCAATGGCATTATGCATTGTTACAATGTACTTAATGTGTCAATCTTTTTGCATGATATATGTAAGTACACAACTGTATCAGAAAGGGGTTAGGGTTAGGGGGGCTAGAGCTAGGGCTAGGTTTAGAGTTATGGTTAGATCGTGCAATAAGCACATTGTAGCTGTGTATAATAACATTGTAATTACTCCTATGTAAATACACAGTGATTATAGACACTTGAAGTGTTAAGGCGCAGACTGACTCCTTGCTGTCGGGGGAATTCACTGGTAAGACACTAGCCAGGCTGTGAGAGGTTCTTTCTGTAATTGATTGTTCTCCGCAGGGAAGCCGAATGCAAGACTTACACTCGGTTTATTTCTGCCTCTACTCCTTGTCATGAATCGCTCCCCGGCACATTGTTTATTTAAATGTATTTACAATATGTATCCAGGAAGGAGATCTGCAGCACAGTGCCAAGGGTAGCAGCGTTCCAATGTCAAGAGCAGCAGAGATGTGTGTGTTAATAATGATGTACTGTACTATTCACAGAAGAGTCCTTTGAACCAAATACCACAAAACAAACATCACTATGATATATACAGCAAGTTACCAACGAAAAAAAACCCAAATTATCAAATGTATTTAATCATTTATAGAATGCATCCAAGCACACATTGGAGTATATTTTATATCATAGATGTATGTATTAATAAGTGGTTCAATAAGTCACCCCAGAGGAAAAACCCAGTCGTATTAATAGAGTTGTTTAAATGTAAGGCTAGTCAGATCATAAACCCCGCAATCTTCTCAGAACATTCATTATAAAGACTCCAGTGTTTGTGGGTTTTGGTCTCAGATGAAGTAGTTGTTTTCTTTTCTCTCCGTTACAGGAGCAGATTTATGACAGAGTCGCAGAGAGGCCCAGAAGGATGCTCTAAACGATCTTTCTTAGTGAGTAATTTAACTAAACTCTCTTCCATTGAGCATCCCTGAGAGGCCACGACAGTGAATCTGCCTCAGTGTGTTTGTGCATTTCCAGAGGAGAGAGGACTCTGTCAGTGTGCACTGTGCTCTGTACTGTTACCTACCCTTGACCTTCAAACTCCACACTCTCCTGGAGACCTTTAGGGAGTTCTTGGGCTAGATTCCCATAGCCATTTACTCCAAATACTCCCAGTCTGAAAGAAAAAACACCATTTACAATCTGGAACATGGAACAAACAGTTTTACACTATTAACAAGACCCCGAAATTAAATATCTAGTTTTTTTGGGGTTTGGTTTGGTAATTTTATGAGGCGTGTTTTCACTGTCTGAGAATCTAAAAGATATTTGCACTGCATGCATGTGTGTGCTGAGTGTGCTTTACTACACGTTGTAATGTTTTCACCATTGTTATCTTAGGGCATCATTCCATTTTTGATCTTACACGTAGAACATTTTTTTGTCCATTTTGTATTCTGCAGTCCTTATGACCTGAAGCCACATGTTCTCTGGCTCGTTCGATGTTACTATGATACATTTAACTAATCTTAAATAACACTAAACAATCTTAGCGTGTTTCTGCTCTCTCTCTCTCTCTCTCTCTCTCTCTCTCTCTCTCTCTCTCTCTCTCTCTCTCTCTCTCTCTCTCTCTGTCTCTCTCTTGTCATTTTGCAGAATTCCATCAAATATATTTTCAAGTTTCTTGCACAGTGCCCATCTTTGACTGCATTCAATATTGCTTAACACAGCAGTTTGCAGCTTTTTGCATTAACAACGCGTATTTCTTATTTTAGTTTTTTTTTTTTTTAATTACATTTTTGCACAAATGCATTCTGAGGAAACGTTACGATTTATCACCAACCTGCAGCTCAAAGCACCCCAGACTACAGTCTAGGAAATGTTTAAACCACAGCAGTGCTTGCATGGATAGACATATCGAGGGCAAGTGCAATGGGATTTAGTGTGGCTTTAAATGCACTTCCAGACACAGCTGCTGGCACGACTGGCAGAGGACCATCTAACTAACACCAGAACCGTGCATTGTAGTTTCAAATCTGTTCGATAAAATAGTGTTCTACTGAATACTGGCCCGTTTGTCTTGATCTTCTGAACACAAGAAAGCACAGGCCTGTGCAGCAGAGAGACACAAAACAGCTCCAGCTTGCTCCTCGCTGGCCTGGAATCAAACATGTAATTCTGTACTGAAAGATCGCTACCCTTGGGGGATAAACATGCCTGCTACTGTTTTCAACATGACAGTAACAGCCAAGACTCTTCACAACTGCTGCGAATGGAATTAAGCAGAACCAGAAACTGGCAAGAGCTAACGGGGCCAATTCACCATAAAAATGCATGTGTGTGCGTGCGTGTGTGTATGTGTGAGTGCGTGTGTGTGCGTGCGTGCGTGTGTGCATTTGTGTGCGTGCTTGTGTGTGTGTGCCTGTGTGTGTGTGCATATGTGTGTGTGTGTGCATATGTGTGTGTGTGTGCATGTGTGTGTGTGTGTGTGGGGGTGGGTGTAACTTCAAATTAATCAAACTCTTCTGCTTAATTATTTATCTCCCATAATTAAAACCCTGGATTTTACTCAGGGAAACAACAACGGCTCATTTCGCTCAGGCCCCCGGGGGCAGGTTCATCCGTAATGAGTTACACACAATCTGAAAGAGCAGCAGTGGAGGAATGTGAATGCAGGAACTCTCCACTTTAATTTTTACATCTACTAGAAGGTGCAATCAGCAACCAGACTGAGGGTGATCTCAAGATTCATTGCACTGGATCAGATAATGACATGGCCAGGGGATGCACCTCAGGTTATCTTTGCAGAGCGATGTGCACTACGCAGAACTACAGCAGGTGGCCACTGGGTGTCACTAGGGTAGAAATCTCTCTTGTCCTGCTTGGTGTTTCTCTGTGTGGTAGGGCTCAACACTACCCCTGGTGCTCATCTGTGGCATGACCTCAGACGGATCCTTTGTCCTCTGCCTTAAGCTGTTTAATCATTTTGACCAGAGCCGCTGACGGCATTGCCTGTTTTAAAAGACATGTAAGGTGAGGGCTGCAGCGTGCCAATCACAATCCTGCCCTCATCTCAAAGGTAAGGTTCAGCCTGCTCTATAAATACATCTCTGTGCTGTAATTGATACATGCAGGTAGGCAGTACATCACAACTCTGTCACTGTCTGTTTCTACAAGGTGCTACTCTTGTAACTATCGTATATAGGACAAGGACAGTGTGCAGCTTTCTGCATGTCTCCTCAGCAGCTATTTCAGTCCCAGTATCAAACTGATAGACTGCTTACATCACACTGCTACTGCATCAAATCTGACTGCCACCTCCATCAACTGCAACGAGAGTTCTGTATTGCATGTCAAATTAACCAATGTGCTTACAGTTCCCTTCCATCCTGCAATTTCTGAACAAGAGACCATTTCACAGTGGAGGTTTGACAGGCCGTCACTATTTCCTCTGAGTTCCTCACTCGGCTGTAGGACAAGAACAGCACTAGCAGTGGGGCTCCGTCACGGAGTGGGCACCAATTACTGGCCAGTCTTCAGTGACCAGTTACTAACTGGGATGGTGGGAGGTGTGGGGGGGGGGGGGGGCTAGCAATTCATTATTTTGCATACTTTTCCTTTGATTATATATTTCTAACTGATTGTAATTTCACTGGTAACACGCTGCCCGTATTGAGACTTAAAAATGTATTCTGACGGCCAGCTGTGCAGGAAAATGCTAATAACTTCATAACGCGGCTTATTGTTAACCCTGATTGCTGAGGGGTGAGTGTCATTGCCTGGAGAATATGGACACAGTGGTACATTACTGCTGTTTAACTCCCCTGGCGCAGAACGGCTGCTTTCAACAAGATGACAGCTTCAAGATAACGTGACCTGCGCGAGAAGGAGCGGAATGTCATTTAATCAAATCGTTCTTCACGGTTAAAAACGATTTTTACACATTTGATATTTCACCGGAAAAACAAGCCCCTGTACACAGCACAGGCAAAGGGCTCCTTGCTTTCCGTCTCAGCTCTCCCCTGGGGGTAAGTATGCGTTACCCAGGACTGCAGCTCAAAGCCAGGGGCTCACAGCAGGAGAGGAGTTCTGTAGCCTGGTGTTTACGGCTTCATTAAGCAGCAGTTAATGGAGTAGAAGAACGCAGCGTAAAGGAATATCCACCAAGCACTCCCACCTTTCACTTCCAGAGCTCGGCAACTCTACAAAATCAAACCACGCTGACCCTAACCCAACCCCAACCCTAACCTTGAGCAACCCCAGCCCTAACACCTAACCCTAACCCAACCCCAACCCTAACCTTGAGCAACCCCAGCCCTAACATCTAACCCTAACCCAACCCCAACCCTAACCTTGAGCAACCCCAGCCCTGACACCTAACCCTAACCCAACCCAAATCCCTTTTTATTCTGGGACAGCGATCTCAGTGATACAGTGCTGGAGAGGTATGTCAGGTCATTGTCATACGTACTTTCCCTCAGATCCGTAGCTGTTCATGCTGTCCTCGATGGACTCGTGGCTCGCTTGTCTGACTGTCCGGCTTGGCATCTCCACAGCGAGTCCCGTCTCGGTGCTGCGCTGAATACCCCCTCGGAGCTTCCGACCGTCCGCATCTGAGGAGCAAACAGAATCAGTCCAGAAACATGTAGAAACACACAGTACAGAGTGGGGTGAAGCAGTCTGGAGAGTTGATTTACCTGGATACCTGGCCAGAGAAACAAGGACAGCACAACACTGCCTGTCATGAACTCTGCAAAACCAAATGAATCAAATAAAATCCCGATGACATGTTTTAGTGGGAGCGGACAGCGGTCCAGTCAATTGACAAGCAGTTTGCTAGACTTCGGGACACTCCACACTGTGTTAATGGTTTCACGTGGCAGTCTGACGTGCTATTAACTCCTCTTGAGTTCTGAGTCTCATCCTTCTCCAGTCACGTGGGTCTGCTCTGTGACACGCTGCAGCTTGACTGTGTGAGACTTGCAGCAGACAAGTTTTTAAAAAATGACATGTTTTCACTTGGGGGAAAAAAAACACACACAGGTCTATTTCAAGACATCTGCGTTGATTGAATGTGTTTTTCCAGCTCCCGTTTCCCTTTGAAAATATTCACAGCACTGAATTCCAAGATAAATACAGAGGTGCGGATGTAGGGGTGAAAAGCGTTCCTCACCGGGTAGCTCTGGGAGCAGTCAGTCTCTGAGCTCAAAGCGTTCCTCACCGGGTAGCTCTGGGAGCAGTCAGTCTCTGAGCTCAAAGCATTCCTCCCCGGGTAGCTCTGGTAGCAGTCAGTCTCTGAGCTCAAAGCGTTCCTCCCCGGGTAGCTCTGGGAGCAGTCAGTCTCTGAGCTCAAAGCGTTCCTCCCCGGGTAACTCTGGGAGCAGTCAGTCTCTGAGCTCAAAGCGTTCCTCACCGGGTAGCTCTGGGAGCAGTCAGTCTCTGAGCTCAAAGCGTTCCTCACCGGGTAGCTCTGGGAGCAGTCAGTCTCTGAGCTCAAAGCGTTCCTCCCCGGGTAGCTCTGGGAGCATTCAGTCTCTGAGCTCAAAGCGTTCCTCACCGGGTAGCTCTGGTAGCAGTCAGTCTCTGAGCTCAAAGCGTTCCTCCCCGGGTAGCTCTGGGAGCAGTCAGTCTCTGAGCTCAAAGCGTTCCTCACCGGGTAACTCTGGGAGCAGTCAGTCTCTGAGCTCAAAGCGTTCCTCACCGGGTAGCTCTGGGAGCAGTCAGTCTCTGAGCTCAATCACTAATGCAGTCCCCCTGGAGCTGTGCCCAGCAGCAGCAGCACTGCCACAATACTGCATTCATACCTGAAGAACAACATGGCATTCTTGGGCTACTGTCTTACAGAAATTAAAAAAAAAAAAAAAAAAAAAAACATATTGCACCCCTTTCAATAAATGAACTGAAAGAACAGAAGTACAGCATATTACACGAGCTCTGTTCATTCTCCGTGTAGGAGACCCGACTGGCTGTTCTATCTCATCCAGCAGGGGGAGCTAGAGGCACTGGCTGGAAAGCGTCTTCCTCGGATTCTCACAAGGACCCTGCTGAACTGGACTGTCTCCAAGCCCACCGAGAAGGGGGGGGGGGGGGGGCGAGGACATTTCTCCTGGGCCCAACGCCTCGAAGGGGGCCCTTTTTTTTTTTTAAATATATATATATATATATATAAAATATTTGAAAAAAACTAGCCCTGCACAAGCCCCTTTGCTTTTGCGTTTAGGAGCGACAGACCCAAAGCCTTGCCTTCAAAGCCTTTCTTACCTTCAGCTTGTTTGAGCTCTCACAGACAGCGCAGCGATAACGAGAATCAACGTCTCAAACGAACACAGCAGGTACACTCAGTTAATTACAAAGGACAGCATGTCTGAGAGACGCACGCTAAACTGATCTTCCACGCCGCTGCTACAGAACAGCATCTCAAGTGCAGTCAGCCTCTGCTGAAATCTCCAAATGCCTGTTTGAAGTAAGAAAGACGCATCTGGCATTTTGATTACACAGAAGAGTAAAGGATACTAATCCGATAGAGAGACTCGACACCGCGGTGCCTGGACGGTTAAACAGACGGGGATAGTAGAGTGTTACATTATTAACTATGTAGTAAATGACAAACACATAGATTTCAATAGAAATAAGACAGTGTGTAGTTACCATGCCACCACAAAAGCCTATACCTCCGCTGTGTGTTTTCAAACACACGTTCCCTTTACACGCTCTGCTGGCTTAGAGCCCGTGCTGTCAAAATGGATCTTGACAATTCCGCAGTTTCACATTTTAGCATTTAACGGCGTAGACAGCTAGCCATATCTATGGGATTGTTAATGTAATTGCACGGGTCGCTAGTGGCAGATGGTTTTCTGTTGAATGGTCATTTGCGTGTCTTAATGAGCACATCATTATGAAGCGAGCGCATAGCGGTCGTCACGCTGATATAAGGCGCTAACTGGAAAGGATGAATCGAGCTGCTGTTTTTACCACTGCCTTCATCTGTCACTACTTTTTTTTTGGTTCGGGATGTGAAATTGTTTTGCTTTGCGAAATGTTCTAGGATTAACAGTATTAATCATGTATTCCTGTTCACATTTTGCTTGGAAAAGGAGAAGAGTTTTTTTTTTTTTTTTTTTTTTTTACGATATATTTTTTCCATGATAGCATTTACAGTAAACCGGGAGGTTGAAGTTTACCGCACAGGGGCTGGTTTTACTCAGAACAAAAGCAAGCTTCATGGTTTCAAAGCAGGTTGCAATCAGTGCCTCTCACTGATAGCGTGATTCATCGGAGCACATGATAACCAGCCTGCAGTCAGTGTGCTCTGTACATGTGGTAGTGCCAGCAGCACAGCTATAGAGATTGTAACGCAGCCTGCCTGATACTCAGGCTGTGTTCCCCAGGCTGTGTACTGTACTCTCTCTCTCTCTCTCTCTCTCTCTCTCTCTCTCTCTCTCTCTCTCTCTCTCTCTCTCTCTCTCTCTCTCTCTGGCTCTCTCTCTCACTCTCTCTCTCTCTGGCTCTCTCTCTCTCTCACTCTCTCTGGCTCTCTCTGTCTCTCTCTCTTCAAATATTTACTCAATGTAAATATCTACTGCAACAATGTTCTTGGTATGTTTTGTGCACTGGTATTTCTTTTGTCAATATTTTAGCTTTGGAATTTGCAGTATAAACGTACGGATCTAAAGCTGCTGCCAGCATTTCCGTGTGTTGCTAGTCTGCCTTAAATGGATTTGAAAAGGCATGGTGCTGTATATAGAAACGATTATAGAAAGGTGTCGATACGGCCTGGCCCATAGCTGGCTTGAAAAATGACAACTGAGTGCTGACAATATGCACTGCAGAATGAATCCTGCTAGGGTATAGCCAGGGCAGTGAATCCATTCACTCCCTGAGACCCAATGGGATGCCTCAGCTTAGTTCCCAGCAGAGTGCCCTTCCCTCATGGACATGTGTTTGTTTTTAATTGTCCACATTGTAATGTGATCAGCAGCCTGGATGAAACTGGTTTGCCACTGCTCTGTGCGTCTGTGAGGGGCAAAATAAATCATTTGGGCATTAAACCAAAAAAATGATCTGATCTGTGCGCAGTATGTTACGCAGGAACTCTATTTTAAGACAGTTAGCATGAGATATAGAGAGCCAATAACCAAGCTTTACTCAGCACAATCCAAACGCAATGACTGTGCGGCGACACAGGAAGTAATAACCTTAATATGAATCTGTATTATTGAACCAATTTCACCTGCCAAAGCAAGCCATCTACAGAATGCTACAGATATGAATCTTTCTTTGTCTTTTCTCTCTTTCTCTGGTCAGCATTTGTTCTTGCAAGTGGTGCTGGGGTTAGCATTGCAAAAGGTGCGATTGCTTATAATTACAAAGCCGTGGAAAAGCAGCTATTTTTATTTTTTTCATTTTTCAAGGGTGTTATGCAGCTGTTCACGCCACAGTCTGTGACAGGATATTGGCTTTGTACCTTTGCAGCCAGGGTTTTATAAATAGTGCTTTTCGATTCTGCTCAGCGGCAGAGCGCTGCTTGACAGCGTGGGAGTGCTAACAAGCACAAGCAGTTCTGAGACTTCCACTTCTCATGCGGGAGGTGTTAAAACCTGCAAATGCTTCTGCATGTGGAGGGAGCAGCACGCACTCGTCTCGACCACGATGAGAGACTCAAGGAGATCAGGAACTCGAATCACTCAGAACAAGAGCTCTTATCTGTTTCAGAGAATTTAAGAGAGGCGCTGGGTGTAGTGCTAATAACATGGCAATATGAAATATCAATAGTAATAATATTGATACCAGTCACTTTTCTAAAACCTTTTCGTTAATATTCATTTAGATCTGCATGTCATTTTGGTTCTGCGCCACGTCCATCCTTTCTGTTAT
This sequence comes from Acipenser ruthenus, assembly GCF_902713425.1. Taxonomy (NCBI): domain Eukaryota; kingdom Metazoa; phylum Chordata; class Actinopteri; order Acipenseriformes; family Acipenseridae; genus Acipenser; species Acipenser ruthenus. Next base: position 506,867 of record NC_081217.1, read on the forward strand.
GCTGGTGCACTTGAGCAGTCAGAAGTTGCTTTATATAAAATGAAATGGCTGCATTTCTGAACTATGTAGAACTATTACGTTTTGATTAAATCAAGGCAAACAATTCTTTACATACAGTGGTTTAAAAGTAAACGAGTGCTATTTCTCTGGTGCCTGGTTAGTGTCAGAATGGCAGCTTAGCTCCCTCCATTAACATCCATTACTGCTGATCCTGGCTGTACACCTGTTAGTGACCTGGCTTTAAACTGCACAATCTACTCTGAAGCTTACAAAGCATTTGAACAAATAAACAGAACATCTCATGCATTATGTCATTCCAAATAAAGCTTGCTGACTGAATCATAAATCCTGCTTTAAAACAGTCAGTTCACATGTCTTAAATGTAACTGGGCATATGGGTAGCAAGCCCAGCTGTGCTTTATTGAACCTGACTGCAGCCCAGTCAGACATCAGTGGAGATCAATTAGTATCGACTGGCTCTGGTTTCAGAAACTACAGACTCTTCATGTTATTCTGCTGGGAGACTCTAGTGATTTCAGCAGATCAAAATGTTAATATCCCTGTCATAAAACGAATTGTCTGGAACCAGATGTGTCCTGCATCCCGAACAACTGAGCAGAGAGTTTCTAATGTGCAATAACTGCTTATGTGTGTGTGTGTGCGTGTGTGTGTGTGTGCGTGCGTGTGTGTGTGCATGTGTGCGTGCATGTGTGCATGTGTGTGTGCATGTGTGCGTGTGTGTGCGTGCATGTGTGTGTGTGTGTGCGTGCGTGTGTGCATGTGTGTGTGTGTGCATGTGTGTGCGTGTGCGTGTGTGTGTGTGTGCGTGCGTGTGTGTGTGCGTGCATGTGTGTGTGTGCGTGCGTGTGAGTGTGCATGCATGTGTGCGTGTGCGTGTGTGTGTGCATGTGTGTGTGCATGTGTGTGTGTGTGCGTGCGTGTGTGTGCGTGTGTGTGCGTGTGTGCATGTGTGTGTGTGTGCGTGTGTGTGTGCATGCGTGTGTGTGTGTGCGTGCATGTGTGCGTGTGTGTGTGCATGTGTGCGTGTGTGCGTGCGTGTGTTTGGAAAATGTAAGTAAAGTTTTTATATTTCTGTTCGTTTGCAAATACAGTTGACACACTTGAAGACATTAGAACTAAAGATCTGTTTTTAAGTATAAAAACTTTATAAGCTGTCAAAAACAAAAGATGCCTTGACTCTTAAAAAAAAAAGATTGTATTGGAATCATAAATAGCTGTTTACAGTAATTGGAGCTGGCTCAAGGAGACTTTACTGAATCATAGTTTTTCAAAAGCTTACAATTCTTGGTTTGTGGTTTGGTTGTAAAAAATCTATGGTACAGTAAGGAATATATTCTGCCAGTGAACCAATATGAGGACATATGGAAGATGAAAATGCATGATAGCCTCATATGAGGATGTCATTTATTCCCCATATAAAGCAATGGGAGAAATATGAAAAAAATGTCAATGAAAAATATATTTATTGTGTGTCTAAAACTACTTTTTTTTCTATTTTCAATAATGTCATGCATGAAAGTGTTAATGCAAATAAAACTGTTCCAGAGTGAACCGTGCTTAACCAGGTCTGGACGTGTCTGAACTCCAGTGTTTAGACATGCTGTCCCTTTCATATTAAAACTGTTCCAGAGTGAACCGTGCTTAACTGGGTCTGGACGTGTCTGAACTCCAGTGTTTAGACATGCTGTCCCTTTCATATTAAAACTGTTCCAGAGTGAACCGTGCTTAACTAGGTCTGGACGTGTCTGAACTCCAGTGTTTAGACATGCTGTCCCTTTCATATTAAAACTGTTCCAGAGTGAACCGTGCTTAACTAGGTCTGGACGTGTCTGAACTCCAGTGTTTAGACATGCTGTCCCTTTCATACTAAAAGCAGAAACTTTTTTTTCAGCAGCATCTGGGTCATTCTGGCTCACGGGTCCCTGCTTAAAACATTTTTCATTTTCCGTTTTGTCTCTTTGCCCCAAGGGGCAGAGGAATGTGCCAGTTCGCCAACCACCCCATTGATCCATTTCAGAAACGATTCCCTTTCCATTAGAATGAGTGACAAGTAATTACTCCCTTTCTCATAAAGTGAATTGTGAATCCAAATGAATTGCTATTAAAAAATAAAACGCTAATGCAATGCAACATTCTGCTTGGTCAGAGCTGTGCTCAGTTTTCAGTCTTGGCCCCCTTCTTTAAATATTGTTCTTGGTCTATGCTGACCTCACTAAATCCACGACTGTGTCCAAGGTTAAATCCAACCACTGTCTTCCAAGTAACTGCTGTGTTCAGTGAAAGATGGCAGCTGTGCATATGGCTAATGCTTGATACTGTGGACACAGTTCATTCAAATACAAGAATGTGGATAGCACTTTATATCACTGGGCATGAACAGCATGTGTAATACGTGTGTAATGCAGGGCAGCAGTATGGAGTAGTGTTTAGGGCTCTGGACTCTTGACTGGAGGGTCGTGGGTTCAATCCCATGTGGGGGACACTGCTGCTGTACCCTTGAGCAAGGTACTTTACCTAGATTGCTCCAGTAAAAACCCAACTGTATAAATGGGTAATTGTATGTAAAAATAATGTGATATCTTGTAACAATTGTAAGTCGCCCTGGATAAGGGCGTCGGCTAATAATAATAATTATAATAATAATAATAATAATAATAATAATAATAATAATAATAATAATAATAATAATAATAATAATAATAACAACATGTAATACATGTGTAATGCACATGTAATACATGTGTAATAACTGGGTACTTACCAAGCGAATCCTGCTTCTCCACACTAAGTACTGTGTAATTACATGGAAAAGGCCTTGTTAAAGCAGCTTGTTGTAATCTATCTATCGATCGATAGATAGATAGATAGATAGATAGATAGATAGATAGATAGATAGATAGATAGATAGATAGATAGATAGATAGATATGGGCATTAGTTTGTTAAGTTTGTTAAGATTGTTGAGAAATAGAAATCATTCTGAAATATAGTTCTATTGCACTTAATACCCTCAATGTAATATCTAGGAGACAATTGTGTTTCACAAACCTCTGAAACGCATCTAAATACATTTAGAAACATAAATATATCCTGGATTTACCGGCATGTAAAACATGTTCCAGAATATATCCAGAGAAATGATCCCTGTGCATTATCTACGGAAGCAGGGCCAGCAGATGCATAGAAATCATTCTCATCATTCGTAACTGTGCACTGCAGACCCAGTGGATTCGCTTCAAAACCTGGCCATGTTGATGCAAGAGCCATCTTTCAATAAATCCCACTTTCCACTTTCCAACGTTACGCCCTGAAAGCAAAGCCATTCTCCTCGCCACAGCTCTCTGTCTCCTTCCAGCTCCCTGCAATGAGCAGTGCCGGCAGATGCAACGACAACAAAAACCCACCCGGAATTATGAATAGTAATGAAAAGCCCTCGTGTGGTAAATCAGGGCTCACAGTGCTAGCTTATTGTACAATACCTGCCTGATATGTTTTCATGGGTTTGTTCTGGTTAAGAGGGGTGTGCTCCACACAAACTTCATACATTAGCATTTACTATGAAGTTAGATCAATAGGGTTTACAGAATTGCATTGGAATTGCTTGCTATTTATTACAATACAGCTGTGATTTCCAATCAAATAATGATCCCACTTCCATGCATTTCACATGCTGTTTTGTTTTTATAAATGGTTTGTATTAGATTAAGATAAGCTGTTAAGTAGCTGTGTACAGTGATTGCTGCATTGTTCTCGTCCTTCAGTTTCTTATCCTGTGAAGCTGGAGATCGGGAGCAGCTGTGGGTCACCACACTGATCTGCACACTTTCCAAACAAGGCTGCCCAAATATGGCCAGATCTGCTCAGCTGTGGAATGCTGTTAGCCCTGGCAGTACCTGGGACAGGTCACACAAACACTGTGACCAGCACTAGACTGCAAAGGAAGCCGTGCCTCAGGCTGGCCCTGTCACATTTCACCACTGCTTCCCTTCCTTACACCCCAGGCTGTTCTTCATCATTTCCATTCAGGGTTAGTCAGTGGAGGGTCATTGGTGGAGCATTGGCATGGGGTTCTTAAACAGAACATCCAATGTGTTCCAGTGTTCCTTCCATGCCGACATTCTTTACCTGTGTTCTGCTGCACTTGCTACACTGTGAATATTCTGTATGTTATTTCCAATGGCAGGAAGAAAAGGAAACGGTGGCTCCGATGTGTCCTCATCGTGTTGGCTTCCCTGTCAAGCTGCCCCACAGACACTGGTATATACCAGGTGAGTGCTACCAGGATATGTACCAGGCAATAGCTAGCAGAGATCCACCCGTGTTTTCTTTAAAGGGATACCAGCCTTTTTACAAGATATACAATCAGTCAACGTTCAAACAAAGCTCCCCTGCGTCTGTGAAATAAACTCAAAGCCTTATGTAAAGAGAAACCAGATTGTTATTGATGTCAAGCATTAATAGTTTGAACACATCGCTAAACGACTCGACCTACTTACTGCTGAGTTCTTCAAATCATGGTTTCTCAAAGTGTATATATGTTTTCAAACCTGTAAAGCTTTGAAGGTTACAATATAACAAGACCTTACAGAAAGACGTTATCATGAAATATTGCATTCAGCGTAGCGCTCTCTCCACCCCACACACCTGCTTGCAGCAGTTATGAACGAGAGCATCTTTATAGTTTCACAGTATTCAGCATTCTCTATAATAGCACATCACTGTACTGCAACTGTGTTACTTATTAAACGCTGCTCCACACATAATGGGTTTTTACAGTTAAATAAATAACGGCATATCTGCCTCTTCATCTCTGTAATCACTGTAGGTTCAGTTTGTGATTTCACAGCATCTGCCTTTCTGTCAGTGCATAATTGGATTGGATGGGATAAATCCTCTCTCTCTCTAAAAAGCATGAATTGGTTTAGCATCGCAAAGCGCTTGGAACCAAAGAAGCTGCAAAAATCTGAATATCTGTTTTATTTCTCCATCCTCATCAGGTGGTGATCAAATCAGTAAATCTCTGTATTATAAAATCACAAGAAAGGCAAACACGCTGCACTCCGCTCTAATCTAAAAGCAGCGCTGTAGGAGGATATGTTAAATCATTCTGTCTAAATTAAAAGAAGAAAAGTTCAACCCTAAAGTGGATAAACAGGGCAAAGTATCCGACAGAAATTCACTGTGGACTACAAAAAATAAGACCAGACACAGCAAATATGTGATATGCTCCAACTCTGAGCTGCTTATTTTCCATCTTCTAAAGTGAATGATCGGCACACACACACACACGCACACACATTCACAAGTACACACTATCCAGACAGAGGCGCAGTCCTTACCCACGTCGTCCTCGTCGAAGGAGTTCATGCAGGGGAAGTAGATGGCGAGGGCTTCGAAGGACGCCGACAGACTGATCCGGCTCTGGGAGCGCTCCATGTACAAGCCCGGCGTTGGCGCCGGGTTGGGCGCCGGCTTTGCCAATCTAGCCGGCGCATTTTTCACGCGGAGCACGGCACGCGGCGTCTTGGCGGATTTGTACGGTCCCGCCGCAGGAGAAAAAAAAAAACAATCCTTCAAGAGGGAGAGAGATGCCTTCAGCACACCGCAGTGTTATATACTGAATGTAACAACACCAACAAATACAATAATAATTCCACCTTTTGTTTTTCTGTTCAAATCTTTGAGCCACAGCAGTAGTAGTAGATAGAGATACAGAAGGATAAAAGAAAGAGCACCATCAAATGGATTCCTTTAGCCTTCTGCAGGCAGCTGTTTGTTTTGCTGACATGCACAGGTGAAGCGCACACAGGCCAGGGTATTTCCTTCTGTTGCTGTGTAAAGTAAGGTGCTCCTTCCACTCTCTGAGCTGACTCTCGTGAAACACTCTCAGTATCTCCACAGCTTCTGCTTGTTTCTCAGCCCATTCACGAAGGAGACCTGGCTGGGGATGGGAGGGGAGGGGGCTTGCATGAAATCAGAACTGGGATTTTGCAGCCCACCAATCAGAGAGCCCTGCCAGAGGAGGGGTGGCTCTGTGCAAAGAGCCGAGCGAAACGCAGTGCTTTCAAATCTGCTCTCACATCATCCATCTATCTGCTGCAACTCTCTCTATCTCCCTGTAATACTCTACATTCGTATGACAAAATGTGACCGAGACATGAGTGAGGCAGGAGGGGGGAGAGGCAGAGAGAAGATGGAGTCAATGGATTGTAGTTAACTATTTTAGAGACTGCGGGGGAGTTGAAAACTGATTCAGTGATTCATCCATTACTTCTCACACACAAAAGTGTTTCTAATCATAGATGCACAGATATATTGTTTAGGAGCATTTGAGCCAGCAGGATAGGAATGCTGTCAGGATAGGAATGCTTCCAGGATAGGAATACTGTCAGGATAGGAATGCTTCCAGGATAGGAATACTGTCAGGATAGGAATGCTGTCAGGATAGGAATGCTTCCAGGATAGGAATACTGTCAGGATAGGAATGCTGTCAGGATAGGAATGCTGCCAGGATATGAGTTCTGTCACGATAGGAATGCTGTCACGATAGGAATGCTGTCAGGATAGGAATGCTGTCACGATAGGAATGCTGTCAGGATAGGAATGCTGTCACGATAGGAATGCTGTCAGGATATGAATGCTGTCAGGATAGGAATGCTGTCACAATAGGAATGCTGTCAGGATAGGAATACTGTCAGGATAGGAATGCTGTCAGGATAGGAATGCTGTCAGGATAGGAATGCTGTCACGATAGGAATGCTGTCACGATAGGAATGCTGTCAGGATAGGAATGCTGTCACGATAGGAATGCTGTCACAACAGGAATGCTGTCAGGTAACAATAAAGGTGCAAACGAGGGTTTATCGACATGTCTGGTAATAGCCTTTACATATCTTTGTATCAACACATGACTATCTGGGTTATCTATCTGTCTGTAAACTCTATCACATTGTGTTGTGGTTCAATACAAGGCATTGATAAAGCCTTTAGTCAAAAAAATTACCTGTTTCTTTTAATATTTCTACAAACCCACAGACCAAGTATGTAAGAACGATTGTCATCCCGTTCACTGCAGACAATTTGTCTTTATATATCTCTTGGTATAATTAGAAATCAATAAACTATTCAATCAAATCCTTGTTTTTTTGTCTCTGCATTAGGTAAAAGATTATGCATCGTTCTACTGCTGAGATACAGTTTGTTAATTCATTTGTTTTTATTCTTAATGCAATATATTTGAATTTTGCTGGAGATACAGATAAATAAAGCCGCCGGGTCCGTAGAAAGCGGGATTGACAGCTCTTGTTCTGAAAGATAATCGATGCACAGCTTGTTTGTCACGAGACGCAACTCAATCCCTCTCTGTGAAATCACTGGATTTCAACCCCAGCCTGCCCGTCTCACTCCTTTCTGCAGATTGCTGGCTTTTGTTTCAGCTGTGTTGTTCATAGCTAGTTGCTACTGGAAGTCTCCCCTCGTGCAATGAAGAGACAGCCAGGGGCGAGCGAACTGAAGGGCTAGGATGATCAGAGCGCTCCCTCCTGAGTACATATCCTGGGGAGATAGATATTCTGAATACAGAGTACAGAGTTATGTTAGCTGCAGATGGGTGTCATCAATGAAGAAATGAGGTAGAAGTGTCTTAGGTAGAATCTTTTGCTTTTTATCTTCTCCGAATATAATATTGATGTACATCATTACAAAGCAATATCCGGAACACCATCGCTTTCAATAAAGAATCCAGGTAATAATGATGTCTTTTCTTTTTCCGAATGTGGTTTCATGTGGAAGTTCATTCTATATATATAAATATGTGTCTACTGGTGTTAAACTGCTCAGTAGAGCTGTTCTGACACTTTCCATGAAGTGTCTCCAATTACTGTGTCTTTACATAGTCGTTACATAGTAAATACATGTGCACTGACACAACATTACAGTGTTATTATACACAGTTACAATGCAGGCAACGTGTAAATCTTTTTTGCATGATATATGTAAGTATCAGAAAAGGTTTAGGGTTAGGGTTAGGAGTAGGGTTATAGCATGCAAACATATTTACACATTTGTTCATTGTAACTCTGCATAATAGCATTGTGATTGTGGAAGCACACATGTATTTACTAAGTAACTACCATGTAAATACACAGTAAATAGAGACCCGTAATATAAAGTGCTGCTGCTGTTATAAAGCTGTTTCTACAAAAAAAAAAGCAAAAGATGCAGCACAGATATGAAATGCCTTTCGGTTGCTCTGTAGCGGTTGTCATGGCTACCCAGTGAAGCTGCTCTGGGCTCTGCAGTAGCACTGTTTCCATCCTGTGGTATTGCAGGAATGAATGGAAGGAGCATTCTTTACACCTTCAGCTTTCTTGATGAAAAAGCGCATGACTCATGAAGGCAGGGCACTAAATATAGCTCAGGACAGATACACGGTATGCTATATTCTAAATGAAAAACAACATACAGTGAAACTTCACTTCAAACTTGTAGAACCCTTCTCGTTCTCATTTGGATTACGAATTGTGACGCAAATGTCTAGAATGGAGCCCTGATTGGCTGAACAGTATTCCAAGCGGTGCTATTGTTAGACAGCTGGTCTCTGGAGAGAGCTCTTTAGTATGCTGACTCATTAAGGACAAAAATATACACAACAATGTCCGTGTCCACAATGAGCCACCTTACTTTAACCTCGTTGCAAAGCTCTTTTTTTTATACTCTTTTTCATTTTGAATCTCAATATGACACCAAGGCCTTATTGCCTAACAACGCACCTAGCAACACGACACACGCGCAGGTGTAAGCGCCTGAAGATAATTACAGAGTGCCAATAGGACCTTTTTTATCGTCTTGGTTCATATAATAAAAGTATCCGATCAGCTAAAGAATCATGGTGCTTACTGAGCTGGCCCTGACAGTTTGTCATGTCTCAGCTACATTCAAACTATCTGTCTTTATTCAGTCTACCTCCTTGCCAACAGCTCGGTACTGCAATAATGAATGATATCCTTGCTAGGCAGATCTGGCAGCGCATGTGTTGGCTCAGCGAGCTATAAATCACCACAGTCGAGCCACGTAGTTCCCATTCTATTTATACCTCACTGGCACCTGGAACAGCACACTGGGTCCTGAATGTGATGTTTCGTTCAAACAAAGACTTGGTTCACCATAAAGAGAGGGCTTGTGCGGGAATGTTGGCAGGAACTCCTGGAGAGCCACTTACAAAGTCATTGGTTCAGATCATGTTTTGGTGCCAACGTCCTGAAGGCATAAGCTGTTACAGTGCAGGCGCACACACTGTAAGTCCTGCTGTAAACAGAAAAACTAATTGCGTCTCGTGGATTATTATTAGGTAGGGAGGGAGCAGTTTGTTTTTTTGCTTTTAAACAGACATGCATGCCATTGTGAAGCACCTGCATCAGATCTCGCGAAGCACAATGCTGTCTTTGCAGGCAGTGTGCCCTAGTTTTTAAGTTTTCTCTGCAATTCCAAAATGTTGTTTTTTTAATGCAGTAAAGAACTTTGTCTGACTTCATTCATTTTCATTCAGTCTAGCTTTCGTTCAATCTAGCTTTCCAGAGACACGGTACGCAGAGGTAAAGTTCAGTATAGAAGGGTTTTAAATTCAAGGCTTATGGAAAGTTAACGCACGAGGTGAGTAGAGATACTTCATGATGAAGTATTGATAGCTGCCAGTAACTTGGTGTCCCTTTCTTTTGTTTATCCAATTCCTGTGTTTTTTGTTAGATTGCATCAAAGGTTTTTTTTTTTTTTTGCTGTAAGCTAAACTCAGCAGACATCAGCATACATATGTAACATTGTGGCTGACACATGTCAAAGCAAATACATCTCTTTATATTCATACCCCACCGTTACAGCATTTAATTTCCATCCCCGCAGCCCAGAATAAGTCAACACTCTGCCAGGACAAGTACCTTGAAGAAATCACTGGGACCAAAGATGGACTGCCGTCTCTTGAATCAACATAGAAACGAAAATATGTATGTATATACTTAGGCTTATAGGTATATAAGTTATTTGTATGTATAGGTACAGTAGACTCCGCGTATAGGAGCACCTCCTAAGAGCACACTTCACCTAAGAGAACACCTTGTGATGACACAGATGTTTCCCATTGTAAATGCTCTGCCTTAAAGAACAGGAACTTCACATAGAAATACACCTTCTTGGCACCGCTAGCGATTCGTTCACAACGGATACAGCGCTGTAACCCGATAAGTCATCATCATCAAACTTAAATTCAAATGTTAAATTCAATCTTTTCAATTGTGACACATGAGAGTGTCCTGAAGCACACTGATTGGTTTATTCAATCTTTCCAGAGCCGCTGTCATATCATTGCCTCGTCATTTTCCCGTTCTGGTGAGTTGCTTCACCATTCTGTTCCATCATTTTCCCGTTCTGGTGAGTTGCTTCACCATTCTGTTCCATCATTTTCCCGTTCTGGTGAGTTGCTTCACCATTCTGTTCCATCATTTTCCCGTTCTGGTGAGTTGCTTCACCATTCTGTTCCATCATTTTCCCGTTCTGGTGAGTTGCTTCACCATTCTGTTCCATCATTTTCCCGTTCTGGTGAGTTGCTTCACCATTCTGTTCCATCATTTTCCTGTTCTGGTGAGTTGCTTCACCATTCTGTTCCATCATTTTCCCGTTCTGGTGAGTTGCTTCACCATTCTGTTCCATCATTTTCCTGTTCTGGTGAGTTGCTTCACCATTCTGTTCCATCATTTTCCCGTTCTGGTGAGTTGCTTCACCATTCTGTTCCATCATTTTCCCGTTCTGGTGAGTTGCTTCACCATTCTATTCCATCATTTTCCCGTTCTGGTGAGTTGCTTCACCATTCTGTTCCATCATTTTGTGCGTGCCTTGACTATTGCTCCTGTACATGAATTCATAATTAATCTGGAGCCGCTGCTGCATTTTGTAGCTTGTTTAGGGGTGCTGTGTTAATTTACTTTGACAGTTAGTTTATTGTCGTTAGTTTGTCTGGTACTTTGTTATTATAGTTTATTAACACACAGTTGACTTTTGCTTTTCTCTTGTTCTGTTCATGTCATATGTTGATGCACGTGCGTCATGACAAGTAATGCATGTTTATTTATGAATTGATTCATATACATCAAGGTCTTAAAGAACACTTTGGCTTTGAGAACACGCCGCTTGCTTACCGAGGGGTGTTCTGTTAGATTGTTTAATGCCTGACATGGTAAATAAATGTTATTTATTCCTCTGTTTTGTGCACTTTGTCAATGTTGTTTTTTTAAAGTCCTGTATGAAGCACATGTCAAAGCAAGGGAGAGTGGCAGACTAAGCTGTTAGCTTGAATTGGCGCCTATTTAGACATTTTCAGATTAATGGAGCCAAAAGGACAGTGCTTGTACTGTAATGTAATTTCCTCATGTGGTAGAACACATACATGTAATTAAAATTCACATCAAATACAATGTGGCACGAATTATCATGCATACTTTAAACAAATACAGATCACATCATTGTACAGAGTCACACAGAATCACCGGGAGCTGACTTGACAATGGTACATTTACAGAATAATGTGAAATGATGCCAGCCCTCCTGAGCCACATCACTCAGATATTTGAGCGCTCCTTAAAGCCACACAATTTAATAAGTTCAACGAACACAAATTGATTTTCCTTGCGGCAGTCACACTGGCATAAATATGTATGGGTCTCTTAAACATCCTGGATGAGGCCCTTCCACTGGAATATATATATATATATATATATATATATATATATATATATATATATATATACAGAGAGAGAGAGAGAGAGAGAGAGAGAGAGAGAGAGAGAGAGAGAGAGAGAGAGAGAGAGAGTCAGAGTGAGTCAGAGTGAGTCAGGGATTGTTGAACCTAAGAAATCAATATAGTTTGTGATTTTACATCCCTGGCACAGTAAGACAGGCTTGTATCAATCCCAGCATGCCATCTGGTGTGCAATGGTAAATGTGCACACACATGCTGGTAAACTGTTATGAGTTTGTGATGCAGGATGCATGGGATCAGCTCAGATCTCTTACTGCACACATCCTGGTTTACAGGACGACCAGATACTCTCTCATCGCATCATCTCATAGCTGCTTTCTCCCTCACCTGTGAACATGCATTTGTAGAGCGAAGCAACTCTTTTTGTCCTGAACCATATTGCATTAAGAAAGACTCATTATATCTTGAGTGCATTACCGTACATTGATAGTGTTTTTATGTTATACTAGTGCTGTTACTTTCAGTGCGTTCCAATGCAGGGACTATTCACTCCCTGCCAGAAATACAAAATGTTTTTATCCACAGACTGTTTCCAAACCAACTAAGCTCTGTAAGTGATGTGTGCCAGCAGTAACACTTCCACTCAGTCCTGCAAAGCATCACACATTCTGCTGTGTTCTTAAAAGTGATTCGAATGTTATTAAAGATGATTCAAATGGTGTGTTGGCATGCTTGAATTACATACATTATTATTATTATTATTATTATTATTATTATTATTATTATTCTTATTATTATTATTATTATTATTCAAACCACTGAAAAAATATTTCTTAGTGATCCGAAGTACTGTCCTAATGGATAGTTTTGTCATAAACGTTATGATTCTCCTCAGTAAAGCTATCCTGAATCCCAATGCTAGGAGAAGGTCATTTTCATGAGCACTAAGGGGTGAGATAACACCTGTCTTCTGCTGCACGCTCAGCTAAGCAAACTGAGCAAACAACATTGTTCCCCTGCACACTGGGGCTTTAAAACAGATCTCAAAAATACAAGCAATTCTATAAAGCTGCTATTTAAAACCAGCACCGCGATCAAAGACACTTAATACTGCGTGCGTGTGTGTGTGTTTTGCATATGTTGCAGCATGAAAATGTTTTTTTTTTTTTTTTTGAATAGCATGTATTGACTCTTTGCACGCTTAGGATTCAAGCACTGAAAGGGACTAAAATCCATGTTTACAGATACAGTCCTTCCTTTCCTTCCTTCCTCTGACATGACATTTTAAAATGATAAGGGCAGTCATCTTGTAATGGTGCTGTGTGGGATTGTATTTGTGTCTGGCTGTTTCTCTACTGCCAGGATTTGGATTCATGAAGATGCTTTTGAATGTGACATGTCCTCAGTGTTGAAGCCTCTATTGATTCCATATGTAACTATCAGAAAAGGTTTAGGGTTAGGGTTAGGGTTAGGGCTAGGGTTAGGGCTAGGGTTAGGGTTAGGGTTAGGGGTTAGGGGTTAGGGTTAGGGGTTAGGGTTAGGGTTAGGGTTAGGTTTAGGGTTAGGGTTAGGGTTAGGGTTAGGGTTAGGGTTAGGGTTAGGGTTAGGGTTAGGGTTGTCTTCAGTAAGATGGTGTTCCTATTCCTTAGAGCAGAGGTTTGCAAATATTCTCCCCATCTAAAGAATGAGGTAAGGAGAAACAGTTTAGAGTTGAAAAGGAATGTTCTGTAAAAAACCCATGCAGGTCAAACTGTTTGTGACTCAACATGCACACCGGTAGAACACAAACAGGTTGCACGTTAACCCTAGCACTGATAAAGGAGATTCAATACTTCTTGTTCTTATTATGATCTGAGCAAACCAGTTAAACGCAGCTCACCATAATAAAGATATATATATATATAAAGCAGTGAATGCATGAGTGACTCAGACCATGAAGGCACAGTGGGAGCTGTATCTAAATGCAGCTCCTGACAGCCACTGAGCCTCTGTTTCCTATAGCTATTCTGGTGCAGGTTGGTGTTTGCAGTGGGAGTGCGGCTATATTAGTTTCATTGTGTTCTTTCCACCCACTGCAGGAAGATTCAGATCATCTTCTTACCTTGTGTGTGTGTTTTTTATTTTTAGTTCTGCCCTGGAACTCAAAAAGGAAAAGTGTATTTTATCATCTTAATAATGAAACCTAGCAGTATTGTATTTCAGGTTATACCATTTTCACATCACAATGTTTATAGAAAATATAAATATATTATTACCCGAACCCTAACCCTACACAGACTGCTAGGTGAAATACAACCGTACACAAACCAGCACATTTAAATACCAAACCCATACTTTTTTCGGCATGTTCTGAAATGTTTTATCAGAACAAAACATATACAATTTAAATAATAATAAAAAACAAAAACATAAGCAGCGTGTCTTCTGATCACAGGATGGTTTTGTTATTTGGAAAGATCTCATTTCTGGCTCCCTGGAGAGTCTTCATTTAACACACCACCAGGACGTTTCATTTCCTGATGACTGAGGAGCAGCGAGGAAACTGAAATGCAGGTTTACAGGCAGGGCGATGACCTCTGCACCCCCCTTGCTTCAATTACAGGCTCCTGGATGCGAATCTGTGGTTTAAAAATATATTGCTACCCATGCATATCCAAGCGCATTTCTCATTCTTAAAGGAAAAATAATTTCCCCATGTGGCTGCAAGGTTGAACACACACTTACTCTGATTCCAAGCACTTAATGCAGGTGTCACTGTAATGAGGTCTGCCACAAACACACTCTCTAATGCACCTCATTGGGGTGATTGAAGTTAGCTCTTATCTGATTGGTTTCAGATACACAACCCCCCCCCAGGGAAGCATTCTTCTCTCCACCAAGGCATCTTTCTTTGTCATCTGTATAATAGTGTTTAATGAGCTAGGTACATTTGATTTTTATTAGGTAAATAACTTCCTAGCTCTCTCCCTCCTGCTGTTACTGAATCTCATTTAGCACAGTGCTCGTCTCTTATCTGGACTGTGACAGGGTGACTGGTGGTCTGACGTCAGGCAGAAGCAGGAAGGGAAAAATTACTGACACCAGGGAGTATTGCAGGTAAAAGAAAGAATCGTCTGGCTCTCGTTTTTATTTGCAAAACAAAAATAAATAAAATATTTTAACAAAACAAATCCCGAACACAAAATATAAATAAAACACAGGTCAGGCTGGGCAGATTGTCTTCACTGTTCCTATGTCTATTATTCAGATTGTTTCGTTTTCTCTCCTCTCTCGTTCCTCCTCTGAACTCCCACCCCGAGTTGGAGAGCTGCAGGCTTTTTATAACAGGTGACCATCTCCCGATTAGCAACAAATTAAATCACCTAATTAATTCGGGAGATGGCCACCTTCTGCACGAGTTTACAAAAATAACAAACAAAACGGCTATGCAGTCCTAAACACATAATAATTATAAATACAAAACAATAACAAAACCTGCGGCGCTCGCCGTCATAAATATACAAAACATTACTAAATCATAATAAACACAAAACAATAATCTGCACAGGGGCGGAGGGGACTCCGTTCTAAACCAAAAATAAACAAAACAATGTGCAGGGCTGCTCGCCCTGTTACAAGGACAAATAAAGTGTTTCTTCATCAGGACCATTCTACAGTGCGGTGATATCAGGAATGCACTCACTCCACTGCAATGGAACACCAGACAAAAATAAATACATTCAGATTTTTATAATTAAAGTTAGGTAACACTTTGCATTAAGTGTCACTAACTACTGTGTATTTACATAGTAGTGACTTAATAAATACACATGCGCTTGCACATAATTGCAATGTTATCAGGCATAGTTACAATGTTAGTAATGTGTATATGTTTTTTTTTGCAAACCCTAACCCTTTTCTGATATAATTTGCATATATCTTGCAAAACGATATGCACATTAAGTACATTGTAACTATGCATAATAACATTGTAATTATTGTAGTTATTGTATTTTACTATGTAATTTGAGACCCTTTGTAAAGCGTTACCTAGAGTTTTATCCTTATAAACATTTAACACATAGTTTACCATGGTTTGCCATGTTTATTAATATGCTTTACTGTACTTCTCTGGGCTTCACCGTGCTTTCACGATGCTTTGTTACACTTTGCTATGCTTTTACTATGGATAACTTGAATCAGGGTAGTAAGATTTAAGGCTACGGTGCCATCCTTTACATGGTTTTATTCAGATGTAAGCTTGTGGTAGATACCATGTAGTTTTTAGAGCCTCATTTTGAAAGGTTTGAGAAAACCCATGCAACTGCTTTCTAAGCCCGCTCGAGACAAGTTGGCGCTCAGAGACTTGAAGAGCTTCTCTTCTCTCTTTTTTTCTTCTTTAGGCAGTATTTCAAACAAAGACTTAAATGGCTCTTGGAAGAGGTGTGTGGGTTTCCATGTACAGTATGATTCTGTGGAGGCCACGTCATAATGATTCAAACTGAGGAGCAGCACGCAGACTGGAAGGGTCTTGGATTACAGCCTTCTTTTCATTAGAAAGAAACATTTCCATCAAGAAGCCTCTGACGTAAAGAAATGCTGACTTTGCATGAATGATATTTATTAACCTGAGTGTTTTATAGATCAGTGAAGATGTTAGTATTATGCATGATGTGCTGGTACTGACAGCACTATCTCCAGGCATTTCATTGGGCACAGCGTTCCAAAAGAGTGTTTCTGTACAAGAGAAAGGCAATGAGACTCCATCTCCCTTTTAATAATTCAGTGATGATTTAACAGAAGAATGAAACAGCCAGCATGACCTATGGAAATGATCCATTTTAACTGCTGTCTTAGCACTGTCATTAGGTGATCCTGTCCTCAATAATAACAGTGGAGTCATAAAACACATTCACGCAATAAAATCATATTCAGGACTAAGAAAATAACATGAAGAATTGTTAGTATCGAGGAACTGTGCTATTGCATAAATCAAATCAGCTACAAAGCCTATTTATAATACATTATTCATGTCAACCACATATTTAGTGCCGGCAGAAATAGTTGTGCTCTGAATATAAACGTTACGTTTGACGCACACATACAGTATAATTCAGGGTTAAAACTTACCTTTTTAATTCAAACTTGACAGCACTGTTGGTTGGTTTAAAAACTACCCCCCAAAAACGTGCGTGGCATGCCACTGTAGGAACGCAGCCTGGTGATTCACTGCACACGAGCGTACAGAAATAGTGAAGGATAAAAACAGCTGCTGTACATAAAACACTAGGCTGTCTGACACTGACTGTGTCCCAGTTTCCAATGTGATGTGATATTCAAAAGAATTATCCTTAACCAATGCTAAACTACCTGAATTGAATTATTGGAGCTGGAAATTGACATAATACAGGATGCTTTATAGTAAGCGTTTTCAGAAATGTTTTATTTGTTTCTTGTCTGTAAAATAGCCCATGTTTTGTGTTGTTTTATTTCCTATTGATGTTTCTATTTCGTTTATTATTTAGCAGGTTTTCTTTCTAATTCCACTGTTCAAAACCAATGTACAATTTCAGAAAAGTGCAATTAAAAGCGGTGTGCAGTAACAGGGACTCCTAGAAGTGCAATCACACCAGGAACGAAGTGTATTTGTGATGAAATAAGAGGAGCTCTGAGAGGCCCTTCCAGCTGTAGTTGTGATTGATCATTTCCAGAGTGTCGAAGAGCAGCCGTTATGCCAGCACTCTGCATATCTCACATTACTTCACATTAAAAAGCCATGTTAGTAAATGTAGGTTATGTAGGTTGAAGCAGATATCCTCAATTCTCCTTAGTCTTCAATAGTATGTAGTGTTATGATGTGATTGCACATTAATACATCTTTATTTGCCAGTGCACAGCTAGTGTGTATCTGTGTTTTGACGGTATCCATGCTGATTATGAAGCATGACATTCACTTTCCTTTGTGGGCTTGCCTTTCCTGCCCCTTCCATCTCTGCCCACACTGAGTAAGTGGCTGCAGGTAGCTGTGAAAAATGAGCATCTCTCCATGGCTCCCCAGAACAGGGAGCAGGCTAACCTAGAAACAAGCCACACCTTCTGCTGTGGAGACATACTTTAAGAAGATGTGTTACATCACTGCCACCTTCAAACACAGAGTCAGAGGAACGCTGCTAACAAACCTCCACGCCAAGACCCTGCTGTCCCTGCTGTTTCGATTCCAACGAGCCAGACGCATTCCTGGTAAAATCATCCTTCATTTGGAAAATATCCTTTTGTGTTTTGCTGTAAAAACCGGGATTCCTGTTCTATTGCAATCAATGACCACAGGACAGCCAGGATGGTTTCACATTGCAGTGACCGCAGGGCAGCCAGGCTGGTTTCACATTGCAATGACCGCAGGGCAGCCAGGCTGGTTTCACATTGCAGTGACCGCAGGGCAGCCAGGCTGGTTTCACATTGCAGTGACCGCAGGGCAGCCAGGCTGGTTTCACATTGCAATGACCACGGGGCAGCCAGGCTGCTCAAAGATTTGGTCACCTTTAGGGGTTTGATCTTGTTTGTTCTTTCTCTTTTCTTTTCTTTTTCTTTCTGAAGTCTTGATTTCAATCCTGTAAATGGCCCCGTCATCGTAACTGATTACGTAGTAAGGTATTAATATTCCTACCACGAGTTCTGATTATAGTGAGTGCGTCTTTTAGAGTGCCCAGGAGAGATTTATTAGCCGAATTTGAAAGTGTGACATAAGAAATAGCGACAATTACAATCTTTCTTTTGCAAAACATCATTAAAGAACGAATCTTGCAGAAATGGCCTCTTAATTATATTCACTTAGTCACTGGCTGCTCTTTAAGGAGGCCACTTAACAAATTATTACATCTTCTGGGAAAACCATCAACTATGTATATGTCAGGTAAGGTTGTATTACAGCTTCTGCACACAATACAATGTGGATATACAGTAACACTATTTACCCTTCATATTAGCATTATATTGACAGTACACAATGGAGTAGCCGGGTTTTCAATGAGCCGGATCGCTGCGTGCGATAGCCCTTGTTTTGGGTTTGCATGCCCCAGAGGCTCATGATTGTCAGCTTGCAATAGGTTTTAAAGCAGGCGAAGCAAGTCTTGCAGTGAATCCTCTATACATTCAGGGAGTGGGTCAGTTATACAGAAAATCATGTAACCAGACTGCCTACTGGACAGTTAGCATTTTAATTGTATTAGAGTTCTCAGATTGATTATATGAAGTCGATTCTGAGTGTCATCCTATTAGAACTGAGTTGAGTTGACAGGATTATGAACTAGACCGGATTGTACGTGTCCATTGTGTAGATATTGATTGAGGGATCCTGCCTCAGTAGAGCTAGCTTCTTATTTAAGTATCAGTATATAAATAGATATATCATGATTTAATAGCTATAACTTCAATAAACAGGGGCTGTTACACAGTTATTTAAAATATGCAAATATGAAACAAGCAGAGGAAAACCAAACCAAATAAATGGGCACATTGTAACTGCAATGGCCTGATTGCTTCTCTTGTTTGTGCGAGCGTGATCTGTCATACATAATAAAAGAGCAGAGTCTGTATCACTGGAGAAAAACACCCATCAGCTTTGAAACCTTGTATCGTTTCCTCATTTTACACACAAGCCGTAATAATGAACCCATTCCTCAGCAGTCTCGATTACTGGAGCCCGAAAGCAATTTTCATCTCAGTCCTGTTGATGTGCTGAGTCCTAATTAGATTAAAAAGCTGTCGCCGTGATGGACGCAGATTGATCCTGCAAATAAACATTTCATTATTGCATCCTGTGAGCTCCGAAATGTGCAGGTGTAGTGCCATGCATAGGATAACATGCAGTGCGACTCTGAACATATTTTACAATCATATATAACACCACTGGATCATTCAAAATGCATGCTGTGGGGATGATATACCGCATGTAATGCATTCAGGATCTCCAGTAACTCCAGTAAAGGTGGACTCAATCAAATCCTACACTTACACAGTCCACTCAACACTACAATATCATTCCTGAACCCACAGGGCTATTTTTGCTTATGAAGTATGTATATATTTATTAATGCAATAATAGTGAATATTTTATGCCAAAAAAAAAAAAGTTTGAAGGCTTGAGGCATAACTTTTATATAGTAGATGGAAGTTCAGTAAGATCACATCTTTGTTATAGTAAGTAAGAATATGTTATACAGCTGGAATGTGGAGTTTTCTGCAAGGTGCAGAATGAGAAGAATCATTAAAAAATGAGGTAACACTTCAGAATTACAGTTTTATAAAGGAGACAGTTTTTAGCCACTTACTGTACTTTGAGATGTTTAAACATAATTCCGTCTATGGCTATTGCATGGTTATAAACCATCTATATTGCATTATTAACACTCTATAACACAGTTATTAAGCATATATTAAATATTTATAAAACATTTATAAAATATTAATAAGCAGCACCTTAATATAAAGTGTTACCAAAAATGAATCAATCAGAAAACACCCAATACTCCAAACATGTTAAGAATGTGCAGCTAGTGTTGAAATAAAGAGAAACAAGCTGCATATGAAATGCTTAACCTTCAGATCACTTTGATTAATGAGTCATTATCTCGGGTCTCAGAATGAAGCAGATTTCGAACCCCATATGGCTGAATGTCAGATAAAGTAATTATCTTCGAGAAAAACAGCTCTTCTTTCTGGGAAAACAGTGCTGAGAATGTTGCTTTGAAGGTCATTACCATCAGTGATGTGAAATGTTACTCCTCTCATAATAAAAGGCTTGGTTTGTAACAGGCTGTGAGGCACTGGCTCCCCGCCTGGTTGAAAAAGGAACGGCCTTTCAATCCAGTGGTATTTATAGACACACAATATTTCACATATTTCAAGCCACAATATTTCACATTTCAAGCCACGTTGACACACAATACACAGGCAGCGTTATTCAACAGAGGACTTCCATACAACTCATTGCGTTCCCTGTTGTAAAGACAAGGTACCTAACAATAACAACAAAAATGAAAAGAGAGAGAACCACGCGGCAGACATGAGTCACGATGAAAAACAAGGCAGCCTGCTGATGGATGTATTCAGGGAACTGAGACTGTTCTCTGGAAGTCATATCTTTCTGGTAAATTTCTCAAAGCAATACTAATAATGCAAGGCCCTGGCTGTGCTTCATGGAAACACTGCGTAAAACACCTTGGTATTTACAGAGCCTGTTTGCCAACCTGCCTATGATTTTGTGATTTCTCTTTTTTTAAAACAAAAACACGGAAATCATTTTCAGCTGTACCTTTCTTTAGCAGTGTGTGCTAGCATCAAGTGAAATAAAAAATATAACAGCATTAAAATAATATAGCATTAAGCACTATAAAGAATAGAAAAACACTTCAGCTACGTTCTAAAGGAAGTCCTTGTTTCACAGTTTCCTAGATTCCCAGTCACTCTCACGCGTCTGAATCGAGGAGCAGTGTATCCAGCTTGAAACTCTCCATTCACAGAAAGGCGTGTTCTGTTTGTCTTGTGTTCCAATCCCCTCCCTTCCCTGAAGAGTATTCGCTTTTTCAATCAGTGTTTCAGCCTTTTAAAAACATCACAAAACATTGATCCTTTCACATCAGTTAGCCTGCTTGGCTTGTCTCTCTCCCTGGGGATTTCTCTTAAGAGTTTGCGGGTCTCACTGCCTCAAAGAGAAGCCCCCAATTAACATTCAACAGAAGAGATGTGGATATGAAGATGAACGTGAGTTAACATTATTATACACCCAGCTTTACTAACAACACTCTATATAACCTCCAGTATCAGATCAGTGTGTGTGAGCAAATAGTATTCACTATCAGGTTTAATTAGCTATGTGCAATACCAAAAAGCTGCAACACTTTAATGTGCCTCTCATCTGGGCTCTGGAAAATAAGTGGAATCAGTAACGTCACTATCATATGATCTGTAAGATTAGTTTCATTTCATTAGTGTGACTCAGAATATTCTTATTTCCATTCAAGTCTATGAGATTTTCTCAGTTAATAGCTTTCCTCATGATGCATTATCTATTGCACAGCACCATTTTTTATCCCTGAATATTGAATAAGGAATTCTTTAAAAAACGTATTCAGCTAATTTCTGAAAATGAAATAACGTTTATTTTTAGCTATGGGTTTAAGTTCGAAAGTCACTTTCAACGTTAATAACTTGGCAGCTTTCCTCAAACTTTTTAAAGGGCTCTTTGATGGAGAAGATGAACAGCAGTGTGATTTCAGTCACGGTGCGGAAGCTATTAACTCCTTGACGTTTACAGCACCCTGGCTCACCAGTCCTTTCTGAACCCGATCACAGGGTTTAATATATATATATATATATAAATTAACCAATGCATTTACTGAAGAACTTGTCATGTCATATCTCATACCATCTTCCAACGTCTTGAACGAAACCCAAAATTAAATGAGAGTGATTTACAAAATTGCATTATTTAGGGGATGCTGAAAGCTCCTTCCCCCTGATCAGTTAGCTTGGGCTGTGACTGACTGTCAGTGTGATCTGCTCAGAGCTGGACTCTCTCTCAGCTTGGGTTCACTCTGTGATAAGTCGGACTCTCTGTGCTTCTGTCTTTTTATTTGTATTATTATTGTGGGATCAAGGCGTCCCGGCAGATCTAAGCTGAGGTCGAAGCTGGCTCTGTCAGAGGCGGTCACAGTGTTCTACTCCTGTACAATGCTGTAAAACACCTCAATCAAATTTTTAATGCTGCATTTTATGATCAAAACCGTTCATTCAGAACAAAGTTATGGTTCTCAGCGACTGAACCAACGTCAGCCTTAACCAATATCCTGACATAACAAAAGCAGCTTGTAGTTTGGGTGCAGGTGTATGTGTTGAGAGTTTAGATAGTTGTGAAGCTACTGGGACTGTCAGAATGAGATCCGGCCACGTACTGTAAACCCACATTTAAAAAAAAAAAAATTCTGTCTTCTTTTTTTGTTTGTTGTTGTGACATTCTAATCTCACTGCCTTGGAGAAAGTCAACAGCATTAAACACGGATTATCTCCAATCACATGCCAGCGAGTTCACTTATGTGCGATTTATCCTCCATGAAGTGACATTTTCACTGAATTGGGCACGGTTTGGCTGGCGGAGAGGACACTCAAAGACTAAAGCGTTTCAGATTAGTTCTGAGATATTGGCTACACGCTCCCTGTGCTACCTGACTAGCGGAAACATCGAGACATGCATCAGGCTAATGAGGGCTTCCAATGAACTGGCAGAAACAATACAGACACATTGAAATGGGAATCTGTTTAATAGCATGATACTCTAATCGTACCCAACAATGCTCCTGGTGCTTTTCTCCACTGGTTTGCCAGCGGATCGCTGCAGTAATATGAGAATGGCAACTGATTACCTCTGTTCATGCACGTGGTCAGGAAGCATGATGCATTGCTTCCAGCGTTAGTAATACTAATGGGTGTCTGCATTTCAGAGGGGCTCTCGTGCATCGTATATCCTGCGCTTCTTATTCCAGAACCTGCCCCAGAATCCAGCTGGAAATACCCAGTTACTTTCCTGGCTTTATCAGGGGATTGGAGCTGGGTTTCTGAGATTAGATTTCCGTTGACTGTTTTAAGTGTTGTTAATGTCTCAGAGAGCTGTGTATCTGAAATTCATCTACAGCACCGACTTTATTTATTTCAATGTTTGAAGGCTAACTTTGGTGTTTTTATGGGTTTTTTTTTACCACCTACTGCATGCAAAGCAAAAAAAATTATAGTTCTATCAACAGAAAAAGCTGCTGAATGCTTTTTGTCCTCTCCGCTGCAGGTATTAAGCCATTGAACAGCATGCCATTGTGTGTTTGAGAAAATGCTTTGTTTCAGAGCTGTAGAGATGCACAGCGGCGCGGTGACGCTCAGCCACTTGGAAATGTGCAGAACGACCGGCAGCTCCTGTACAGTTCTATCATCTGTTATGAGTGGCATGTCACATGGGTTGCATTGTCCTGTGGTGGAAACCATGTGCTCCACTCAGTAACTAGGCTGCACAATAAAAGGGCAATCAACACTCCACTCTGCTGCTGTGTTTGGGACCAGGGTCAGGATAGTGAGTATTGCTCTAGACAAAATTCTCTTTGTGATAAACTTGTGTACGTGCTGCTCTATAAAATGACCCTGCTGTCATGCAGGTGCTATACCTGGAAATGTTGCTCCTCTGTCTTGTGTATCCTGGTATATCCTGTGTATGTCTCAGTAACATGCTATGGTTATGTGGTTTTGCATCACAAGTATGTGCTGTTTTCTGTGCAATTTCATTGTTTAGCAGTTTCAATTAAATAGCATACAGTAGCAGAGAGTGCAGTACAGTGTCAATCATTAAGAACGAGTTTGTATTAGAAGCATTTACAATAGCACAATTCTGGGCAGGCTTTTTTTTGTTTTTTGTACCATATAAACAGTAGAACAATAATAACCAGCTAGGGTGGACAGGCGGACGGACGGACAGACTAATGGACATGATCAGAGCATAACCCCCCCACCGCCACCCCCCTCATATTTTTTTTAATAAGGACCCTAAAAAAATAATCAAAACTTAAAAGAACAGCCCATGCGGCTGGAGGTGCAGGAACAGGGCACACTGAACTCATTGAAATTCATGGGTGTGTGGAAACGATATTTTCAGACATTCATATTTTATGAACAGAAAATGAGCCACCTGGAGTGTCAACTCTTCAAAAGATATATTTCAGTGCACTATAGAGACACAGTTTGGATGCAGCGGATCAGTGTTGATGTGGTATTGTGGCGTTGCATGTGTGCAGTAAAGGAGAGTTTGACATTGTGAAAGCTGCTAATGATTTCAGCACCCCGCTGTCAGCAGCAGCAGGCGTTTTAGAATTCTCACAGCGGGAGTCATGCAGTACAAAACAGCCTCGTACTGGGAAAGGATGTTTACAGAGACTGGTCACTGTAAGTATAAACATGTGACGTCATTAACAGCGTGCTTGTGCAGTGAATCTGGAGACCATTGTGTGCGTCAAGAGGTTTTAATAGGGCAATAAATAGCGTTCTGTTAGAAGGCATACAATACCAAGCTTCCAGTAACACACTGAAGATCCACGGCTCTCTGGAGCAGCCAAACAAACCCCGTGTCTTTGAGATGAATTGATCTGTATCCCTCCCCAGTTCAGCCATTCATAATTGAGTTCCCTCTTGTTTTTCTATTCATTCCTGGATTTGAATCATACAGCATTGTGATACACCCCAAGCCGTCTATCATTCTCTCAATTTAATAAGCTGCTGTGCTTTGGTAAAGACTGTATTATGCTATACAGTAATGAAGGAGTTAAGCACACTGTTCAGATGGCCAGCATTTCACTGTACAGATCCTCCCTCAAGTGTATAGCTACTCTGTAGACTACGCTTCCTTTCTTATCTTGCGTTTTGGCAGGTTTTCATGTTGCTGATAGCTGTGCGGTCTGGAGGTCTTGGTAATATTTCAGTCTAGACAGTGACAGGGCCAGGAACAATGCTCTCTTGTTAACGCATTCCATTCCAACACGCAGAATTTGTGTAAGAAAATGACTTTCAGGTTCTGTGTGGCGTAGGTTAGCAAGCCCTATACTCATTTCAAATGACTTTCAGGTTCTGTGTGGCGTAGGTTAGCAAGCCCTATACTCAACTGATCTGTGGCTGTGCTTCGTTTCTGTGTCTCTCAGGACACTCATGGAGCTGGGCTGCGTAAGCTCTAGTTCACTCAGTACACGATGCCTTCACAATTAAAGTAGAAAATAAAATAAGGCAGACACCTTCGCTTTCCATATCCTACAAACAAAAATGACTTAAAGATACTGCTTTGGTCCATTTGGTCAAAAAGGGACAATGTGAATTGACTGACACATAAAGATTGCCGTTGTCATTTGCCATTTTGCTGCCCAGTCACAAGCTCTTTAAGTAAGCCCTCATCAACAACAACGATATGTGTGCCACTTCAGAGTCTTCAAGCCCTGGTTTCAGTGCCAGCTGTTTCATTTGATTCAGCAGCGTGTGAAAGGATCAAGTCAGGATGAAGAAATCAATCCCACTTTGACTCCACACAGGCAACAGCAGCAAAGGAGAAGAGTGTCTGCTTTCTGCTGGGTCCAGACTGGAAAATCAATCTTCAGATCGATGTATTTATTTAGAAGGAAGATATTTTCAAACTCGCGGTCTGCCTGTCTTCAGTAAGACTGTGTCTCTGAGTGAGAAGGGCTTCAGTATCGATTGATAAAATCAGCCAGTCTTGTGATAAATACGTTTTTAAACCTCCCGTCTAACCTGACTGTGGGTTTGTTAACAGGGATCACAAGCTCCCAATTGATTTAGCCACTTCACTTAATGTTATCATTTCATCAACATGCAGTGTGCACAATAATCTACACATTCTCCATAAAAAAAACAGCTTAAAGGAACTCAGCTTTGTTGCCTCCATATAACTCTATATGGAGGAAATCAACAGTAGGTGGTTGCTGCCCCTGTGCTATTGTAAGACAAGTACAAATGGATCTAGTAAACAGGCAATAAAGGAAAAAAACAATTGTAGAAAGTGCAGGATATTTTATTAAGTGAAACGTGAATTGAAATGAGATTTATTGAATTTATACTGGATTAATGGATTCATGAAAAGGTAATGGCTTGATAACGATGATCCTGTAAGGATAATGATGAACTTTGTAAACATTTTTGTTTTTCAATGCTGAATGAGTATTTCTCTGATGCTTAGTTCCAACAGAAAATGTACAAAGCCCAATTTGTCAAAGAGGGGTACATATACCATTCATCTTGAAAACCTTGAATTCTCATTCTAATTAATCAAGCTAATTATTTTTCTTTTGTGTAAAACTAGGTTAATTAAAAATTCCCTCATTTTAACTTCAACTTTGCTAATTAATCATATTTTTTTTTTTATCAGGACTGAACTTCTGTACAGTATGACCAGGATATTTAGCATCCTTTTGTGAATGTATAACAATTACAAAGAAAAATGTGACCCTGGCCTGGGGTGTGATGATGCAATGCTGCTCCTGTGAAGATGGGTCCCGCTCCTGCCCCTAGAGGCTGTAGATGCAGGTGCCACCCTGCTCCTTCGCTGTGGTAACGCAGACCGTCCGGGAGGGTAAGACTGTACAGTGTGAAGCGTTCTTATTCACTTGAGAGCATAATGCCAAAGCAGAGAAATCCAGATTTTTTTTCTCAAAGCTTACTTTCCTCCACAGGAATGAGATGTCTTCTCACTAATCTGCTTTGACACTGCTAACTAGACTACTCCCTTACCATTTTATTACGTTTCTCTCTCTGTTTGGCGGCTGCTGCTTTTGCTCCTTCGTGACGAGACAAGAGCGGATCTCAGAGGATCAGCCTGAACACGGCTAATTCATTATCTGCAGAAACACAGACTTGCTTAACTGTTGAAAGCTACCGGCCCTTTAACGTGTGTGTGTGAAAATAACCAGCAGAACAGAACACCGGCCGTCATGTTTTTGAAAATAACCAGCAGAACAGAACACTGGCCGTCATGTTTTTGAAAATAACCAGCAGAACAGAACACCGGCCGTCATGTTTATGAAAATAACCAGCAGAACAGAACACTGGCCGGCATGTTTTTGAAAATAACCAGCAGAACAGAACACTGGCCGGCATGTTTTTGAAAATAACCAGCAGAACAGAACACTGGCCGGCATGTTTTTGAAAATAACCAGCAGAACAGAACACCGGCCGGCATGTTTTTGAAAATAACCAGCAGAACAGAACACTGGCCGGCATGTTTTTGAAAATAACCAGCAGAACAGAACACTGGCCGTCATGTTTTTGAAAATAACCAGCAGAGCAGAACACTGGCCGGCATGTTTATGAAAATAACCAGCAGAACAGAACACTGGCCGGCATGTTTTTGAAAATAACCAGCAGAACAGAACACTGGCCGTCATGTTTTTGAAAATAACCAGCAGAGCAGAACACTGGCCGGCATGTTTATGAAAATAACCAGCAGAACAGAACACTGGCCGGCATGTTTTTGAAAATAACCAGCAGAACAGAACACTGGCCGGCATGTTTTTGAAAATAACCAGCAGAACAGAACACTGGCCGGCATGTTTATGAAAATAACCAGCAGAACAGAACACTGGCCGGCATGTTTTTGAAAATAACCAGCAGAACAGAACACTGGCCGGCATGTTTTTGAAAATAACCAGCAGAACAGAACACTGGCCGGCATGTTTTTGAAAATAACCAGCAGAACAGAACACCGGCCGGCATGTTTTTGAAAATAACCAGCAGAACAGAACACTGGCCGGCATGTTTTTGAAAATAACCAGCAGAACAGAACACTGGCCGTCATGTTTTTGAAAATAACCAGCAGAGCAGAACACTGGCCGGCATGTTTATGAAAATAACCAGCAGAACAGAACACTGGCCGGCATGTTTTTGAAAATAACCAGCAGAACAGAACACTGGCCGGCATGTTTTTGAAAATAACCAGCAGAACAGAACACTGGCCGGCATGTTTTTGAAAATAACCAGCAGAACAGAACACCGGCCGGCATGTTTTTGAAAATAACCAGCAGAACAGAACACTGGCCGGCATGTTTTTGAAAATAACCAGCAGAACAGAACACTGGCCGTCATGTTTTTGAAAATAACCAGCAGAGCAGAACACTGGCCGGCATGTTTATGAAAATAACCAGCAGAACAGAACACTGGCCGGCATGTTTTTGAAAATAACCAGCAGAACAGAACACTGGCCGGCATGTTTTTGAAAATAACCAGCAGAACAGAACACCGGCCGTCATGTTTATGAAAATAACCAGCAGAACAGAACACTGGCCGGCATGTTTTTGAAAATAACCAGCAGAACAGAACACTGGCCGGCATGTTTTTGAAAATAACCAGCAGAACAGAACACCGGCCGTCATGTTTATGAAAATAACCAGCAGAACAGAACACCGGCCGGCATGTTTTTGAAAATAACCAGCAGAACAGAACACCGGCCGTCATGTTTATGAAAATAACCAGCAGAACAGAACACCGGCCGGCATGTTTTTGAAAATAACCAGCAGAACAGAACACTGGCCGTCATGTTTTTGAAAATAACCAGCAGAACAGAACACTGGCCGTCATGTTTTTGAAAATAACCAGCAGAACAGAACACTGGCCGGCATGTTTTTGAAAATAACCAGCAGAGCAGAACACTGGCCGGCATGTTTTTGAAAATAACCAGCAGAGCAGAACACTGGCCGGCATGTTTTTGAAAATAACCAGCAGAACAGAACACTGGCCGGCATGTTTTTGAAAATAACCAGCAGAACAGAACACTGGCCGGCATGTTTTTGAAAATAACCAGCAGAACAGAACACTGGCCGGCATGTTTTTGAAAATAACCAGCAGAACAGAACACTGGCCGTCATGTTTTTGAAAATAACCAGCAGAACAGAACACTGGCCGGCATGTTTTTGAAAATAACCAGCAGAACAGAACACTGGCCGGCATGTTTTTGAAAATAACCAGCAGAGCAGAACACTGGCCGGCATGTTTTTGAAAATAACCAGCAGAGCAGAACACTGGCCGGCATGTTTTTGAAAATAACCAGCAGAACAGAACACTGGCCGGCATGTTTTTGAAAATAACCAGCAGAACAGAACACCGGCCGTCATGTTTTTGAAAATAACCAGCAGAACAGAACACCGGCCGTCATGTTTTTGAAAATAACCAGCAGAGCAGAACACTGGCCGGCATGTTTTTGAAAATAACCAGCAGAACAGAACACTGGCCGTCATGTTTTTGAAAATAACCAGCAGAACAGAACACTGGCCGGCATGTTTTTGAAAATAACCAGCAGAGCAGAACACCGGCCGTCATGTTTTTGAAAATAACCAGCAGAGCAGAACACTGGCCGGCATGTTTTTGAAAATAACCAGCAGAACAGAACACTGGCCGTCATGTTTTTGAAAATAACCAGCAGAACAGAACACTGGCCGGCATGTTTTTGAAAATAACCAGCAGAACAGAACACTGGCCGGCATGTTTTTGAAAATAACCAGCAGAACAGAACACTGGCCGGCATGTTTTTGAAAATAACCAGCAGAGCAGAACACCGGCCGTCATGTTTTTGAAAATAACCAGCAGAGCAGAACACTGGCCGGCATGTTTTTGAAAATAACCAGCAGAACAGAACACTGGCCGTCATGTTTTTGAAAATAACCAGCAGAACAGAACACTGGCCGGCATGTTTTTGAAAATAACCAGCAGAACAGAACACTGGCCGGCATGTTTTTGAAAATAACCAGCAGAACAGAACACTGGCCGTCATGTTTTTGAAAATAACCAGCAGAACAGAACACTGGCCGGCATGTTTTTGAAAATAACCAGCAGAACAGAACACTGGCCGGCATGTTTTTGAAAATAACCAGCAGAACAGAACACTGGCCGTCATGTTTTTGAAAATAACCAGCAGAACAGAACACTGGCCGGCATGTTTTTGAAAATAACCAGCAGAACAGAACACCGGCCGTCATGTTTTTGAAAATAACCAGCAGAACAGAACACTGGCCGGCATGTTTTTGAAAATAACCAGCAGAACAGAACACTGGCCGGCATGTTTTTGAAAATAACCAGCAGAACAGAACACTGGCCGTCATGTTTTTGAAAATAACCAGCAGAACAGAACACTGGCCGTCATGTTTTTGAAAATAACCAGCAGAACAGAACACTGGCCGGCATGTTTTTGAAAATAACCAGCAGAACAGAACACTGGCCGTCATAATTCTGAACGATACAAAGTAGAGCATGTACTTTAAAACCTTTTGAAATCCCTTTGTGTCATTGTAAACATACTCAGGCTACAGTACTTTCTCTTCAGCGACCAAAAGAAGAAAGAAAAATTATTTAAACAGAAATGGAAACATTAAAGGTCATAAGGTCAGCGACTGGTGTCACATGATCACCTGGGAGAAGCGCACAGAGCGATGGAACAGCACGCCTCTTCAATCACTGAAGTCTCATCCTGGCACCTGATTCGTCCTTTCGGAAGGACTGTAAGCCAGCACTGCGCTTTCTCTGCGTTCTGCATTAGCATTAGACACAATTAAAAGTGGTTCAGGGCTGAGCAAGGCAATTACATTAATGCTGATGCATTCCTATGGATATGAAATGACCTGGTTCTCTTTTTCTCTTTTTTGATCGGTAATGTAAGAACAGTGCCCTGCTTCAGTGAAGAGCTTTGAGTGCACATCTTATTGTAACGATGCTGAGGATCGATCCAGCGAGCTGCTGGCGTTGCATGCTGCTGCTGCGTCCTTTGTTTGCTGTAGCAGCAGGGCGTCCCATAGGAATACGTGGCTGTATTTTGAAACGGGTGTAATTCAGCAAAGCTCCATGCATAATTGTATACAGATACCCGCACTAATTGGCTAAATCATTACCATGCCCCAGTTTCTGCTAGAGTCACTATCAAACACACACACACACACACATCTTTTTCTAATATTAGGACTTGTTAGTGTGCTGCACAGTGCCGGGGGGGGGGGTGAAATGAGACGGGGGGGCATTGCCTCGACAATAGCAGCTCTTCCCTCGCTTTCAGCCTGCTTTGCACCCCTCTTTAAAAAGACTGTCAAAATGATGCAAACACTGTTTACTTTGTTTTATTTGACTAGTTCCGGCACTCTGTAGCTACACAGCTGGGATAAAGATCACTATTCCCCTGTATGAAGAGCATTGCTGGGTCTCCAGGTTGAAACACAGCCCTCAGACTCCCGTTCCCTGCCTTGTTGGGGTCCACCCTCCTCATGCATGCACTGGCCTCTTTTGATAACTGATATTTTTGAGCGTGCGACCCCAGAGCCACCTTCCACAATACAATGGATGAAATGTATTTAGCTGCCACAGCTGTGCAATACAGTACAATTCAAATATAAAGGGCCTTCATTTCTCAATGCGCTGTACAGCACTAAACAAACTGGCAGCTAGGAGCAATATATATATATTATGAGACAGTGTTTACACATGAGTCTGTATCAATTATAGGAAGCGTGTTTCAATCCAATTATAATGGAGAGTTTATTCTTTTTGTGAGGGTGAGTGTGTGTGCGTGTTTAGCACATTGGTGTCATAATAACCAGGCACACTGAGGTAGCAGGTTCCCCAAACAGTGCATGTGGGTCCAATTAAGTTCTAATGTTACACTTTTTAATTGAACCCTGTTACTTTATTCCGACTCTCTCCCCCAGTTCCTCCTGTGTAGAAGCCAGATCCTGCAAATGAAGAGGGATGCTCTCGGATCGCTGGGCTTGTGTTGTCACTTCCAATGCATGAACACATGATACATGACCTTGCTTTGCTGAAGCATATTAAAAAAGACTGCAAAAAAAAAAAAAAAAAAAAAGCACAGCTGAACAGCGGCAGGGAAGAAGCGTTGAATGTCCTCTTTCTGTTTGTTCCATTTTGAACGCCTCGTCCTTTCTGTTGAAAACATCCACGTTGTGTATGTTCTCAAGTGTGTGGTTAAATAACCTGTGTATTTAACACAAGTATATAGCAGGCAGGCATGCTTGAATAATACTGATTCAGAAAAGAAAAAAAGATTTGATTAGTGACAGTAATGATGTCGAAGCTCTTAACCTTTCATCGGGGATTTCATTGGTTTCATGTACTGTACACAGCGTCGCATCACCAGAGAGCATAATAGAAGAAATCATTAAAAATGAGAACGTGTTCAGTATACAGGACAACCTGAGACCTTAATCTGCACTAAGATGAAATGAAACGAGGCTCTGTCTGTGTCCTGTGTTTATCGGAGAAACCAAATGTTCTTTTACTTGCTGTTATATAAATGTAGGTCAGCTGGAGTTTAGCTGTTCACAAACCACAATTCACAGCGACTGATTCCTCCAGAGTTTTTAAAAAGACAAACATGTTTTCTGTATTGAATGCTACCTACCGCATATATTATACAGGGCAGCAACACTTGTACACTTTAGTGTACGTTTGCACAGTAGTTTTCCAGTGTATACCAGCTACTGTACTGCTCCACTGTTAAACGTGGCTCTTACTGTACTGGGTGTTACTGTACTGCTCCACTGTTAAACGTGGCTGTACTGCTCCATTGTTAAACGTGGCTGTACTGCTCCATTGTTAAATGTACCAGGTTTAGGCCAGTCTCCACTCATTTGTTTATGACTATTGCAATCAGCTGTAGAGTATTCAGTTATTTTTAATAATCGCTCCGTATTCTCAAAAGGATGTATTTTCTTGGTGGGATGTCAGCGGATTAGTGCGTCGCTATTCCCAATTAAAGAAATCTTACCTGAGGAGACCTTTCTGGCTATTTATCCAGACCTCCTATTCTAATAGAGCTTTAATTGCACATTCACAAGCAAGGTCTGTTTATTGAATCTGTGCTTCTCAGGAACATGGCACGTTGTACCTCTTGAGCACAGCTGTCCTCATAACATACAGAATGCAGCTTATGTAAGCTGCTTATCAAGAAGTTGAGCTGTGCAGAATGAAAATGCAGTTCAGTCAGTGTAACAGGATCGCTCTGCATGCTTGAATCCAATTCTGTTTCATTGTTAGAAGGAATTAGTTACAGTTATTAAAGTGCATGGCTTGGTGGTAATGTTATCCAAAAGATATAAATACTGTATTCACATTCCGTGCACAGCTCTACCACCTGCACAATGTTTCAATTTCAATATCTTGTTTATTTTCTTTCAATGCGTTCTTATGGGTCTCTTCATTTTGTGTGGTTTGCAATGATTACTGCCCTGCAGGACTGTCAGTGTGAAGCAGTGCCAGGTGGTATGAGGTGTTGAAAATGTGCACACACACTAGGCTTGATCAGAGTGCTGTAACATGCAGGAATGTGCAGTATTTAAATGCACACACACACTAGGCTTGATCAGAGTGCTGTAACGTGCAGGAATGTGCAGTATTTAAATGTGCACACACACTAGGCTTGATCAGAGTGCTGTAACATGCAGGAATGTGCAGTATTTGAATGTGCACACACACTAGGCTTGATCAGAGTGCTGTAACGTGCAGGAATGTGCAGTATTTAAATGTGCACACACACTAGGCTTGATCAGAGTGCTGTAACGTGCAGGAATGTGCAGTATTTAAATGTGCACACACACTAGGCTTGATCAGAGTGCTGTAACGTGCAGGAATGTGCAGTATTTAAATGTGCACACACACTAGGCTTGATCAGAGTGCTGTAACGTGCAGGAATGTGCAGTATTTAAATGTGCACACACACTAGGCTTGATCAGAGTGCTGTAACATGCAGGAATGTGCAGTATTTAAATGTGCACACACACTAGGCTTGATCAGAGTGCTGTAACGTGCAGGAATGTGCAGTATTTAAATGCACACACACACTAGGCTTGATCAGAGTGCTGTAACATGCAGGAATGTGCAGTATTTAAATGTGCACACACACTAGGCTTGATCAGAGTGCTGTAACGTGCAGGAATGTGCAGTATTTAAATGCACACACACACTAGGCTTGATCAGAGTGCTGTAACATGCAGGAATGTGCAGTATTTAAATGCGCACACACACTAGGCTTGATCAGAGTGCTGTAACGTGCAGGAATGTGCAGTATTTAAATGTGCACACACACTAGGCTTGATCAGAGTGCTGTAACATGCAGGAATGTGCAGTATTTAAATGTGCACACACACTAGGCTTGATCAGAGTGCTGTGAGATGCAGGAATGTGCAGTATTTAAATGTGCACACACACTAGGCTTGATCAGAGTGCTGTAACGTGCAGGAATGTGCAGTATTTAAATGTGCACACACACTAGGCTTGATCAGAGTGCTGTGAGATGCAGGAATGTGCAGTATTTAAATGTGCACACACACTAGGCTTCATCGGAGTAGTGTAACGTGCTTGAAGATTAACTGGGATCCTCCTCAGATTGACTGGGATTCTCCTCAGATTAACTGGGATCCTCCTCAGATTAACTGGGATCCTCATCAGATTAACTGTATCCTCCTAAAATTGACTGGGATCCTCCTCAGATTAACTGGGATCCTCCTCAGATTAATTAGGAGGCTGTGTGGTCCAGTGGTTAAAGAAAAGGGCTTGTAACGAGGAGGTCCCCGGTTCAAATCCCACCTCAGCCACTGACTCATTGTGTGACCCTGAGCAAGTCACTTAATCTCCTTGTGCTCCGTCTTTCGGGTGAGACGTAATTGTAAGTGACTCTGCAGCTGATCATAGTTCACACACCCTAGTCTCTGTAAGTCGCCTTGGATAAAGGCGTCTTCTAAATAAACAAATAATAATAATAACTGGCATCCTCCTCATATTGACTGGGATCCTCCTCAGACCAGGCTGGTTCAGTGTTTGTCTCTTTACCTCTGACTGATCGCTGCAAACCTGTCATTCGAGAGCCTCGGGTCATGATTCATGGTATTGATTTCTTTCTTTCACTTTCCTCTCCTCAGCACAGTTCAGCTTTCTCTTTCATAAGTGTTGTGACAAGGAGTCACCCAATATAACACAGAGGACTGAGTCAGTTCTTTATTATCACGCTT
The DNA here is from genome assembly GCF_902713425.1 of Acipenser ruthenus. NCBI lineage: Eukaryota > Metazoa > Chordata > Actinopteri > Acipenseriformes > Acipenseridae > Acipenser > Acipenser ruthenus. The sequence goes on from NC_081217.1 coordinate 542,194, forward strand.
AATTTATTAGCACTTATTCTTATAAATGCCGTAGCTTTTTATTTTTAATGGTACTCAGAATGATGTTCGATTTATAGCACAGGAAAATATATGAATCTACAGAGGAGAGATATCACAAGCAGTGCTCCGGACTGGAGGAGCAGTCTTTTCTCTTAGGGGGTGAGGGAGGGAGCAGTTCAGTTTCCATGCCTGAAGCCTGCCCTGGACTGCTCTTCTTTGTGGAGTTTACTGTGACTTTGTTTCCACAGTGCAAAGACAGCAAAAGAAAACACAATTAGTCTCTCTGTCTTCCACAGGCAAATCCCCAGTAAATAAATCCTGCAGACAGCCGGGAGCACACGAGAGGAATGAGTGTCACTGCAGTTAATGAGCAATAAGACACCTCTGGTGAAGTGATGTGAACGCTGTGGTGTGAATGTTTATTATCAGGGCTGGTCAGTCACACTGAGGGAACCGGCAGCTCCTCAGGTCTGCTGGGAAGATAAAGTTTCTTTTGATGCTCAAATATAAGTGATACGTTTCTTTTGATGCTCAAATATAAGTGATACGTTTCTTTTGCAGTACATGTGAAAAGTCCTGTCAACCTCAGAGTTTGTCTTGTGGGATTGTATTGAGACAGTGGTGCTTTCAGGTAGTTAAGATAGTTATTGAAGCTTTCCTCCCCCTGGTGGACATATTTCACAACAGCCTGTCGAGTTCAGTGATCATAAATTACTGCTGGAGTATGCATCTCTGTATCATGCTTCAGCCTCAGTTCAGGACAAACAATTTCTAAATGCTAGACACAGCTGCCAAACAGCATTTAACTTCATCACAGTTTCTGTACCAGTTACAAAGAATCTCTTATAACATATGTGTCATGTGTCAACGCGCTGTGTGCACCATTAAAATAAGAGGACCTAAGTGGAGAAGCAGTATTTAAAACCGAAAGCAGCCATTGCTCCCATAAGATTGGGGGACATCAGGATAACAAAATTTATTTTCATATTTTTACATATTTATTATTTTCATGATGATGACGATGACGATGATGATGGTGATGATGGTGATGATGATGATGATGATGATCAGGACACACAGGCACTGGTCTGATACAGTTAAAAGAAGAAAGAGGAATTGCAGGAGCCAGGAAGATTCTCTGGGGATGTCTGTGTGCCTTCGTTCATGCAACCCTGTGCATAAAAGAGTCAGAGGAAAACAAGCTTCTATTGTACAAACTGCTGATGTGCAGCTGCTGTTGAAAAAGCTGAGTCCTGACAACAAGCACAGACAGGTACCTTACTGCAAGGGAGCCAGGATCAGAATCTGGGGGCTTTGCTCTGACCCTTGGGGGGTGAGAGCATTGTGTGTGTGTGTGTGTGCAGTGTGTGTGTGTGTGCAGTGTGTGTGTGTGTGTGTGTGTGTGTGTGTGTACAGTGTGTGTGTGTGCAGTGTGCAGTGTGTGTGCAGTGTGTGTACAGTGTGTGTGCAGTGTGTGCAGTGTGTGTGTGTGTACAGAGTGTGCAGTGTGTGTACAGTGTGTGCAGTGTGTGCAGTGTGTGGGGGGAGGGAGGGGGTTCTGTGTTTGAACTATTTACATGACATTGATGTTTTTCTTCTGTTCTTGAACTCCACCTGGTGGTCTCTATAGAACATTGCAATGGTATGAATTTTCAAGACAAAACAAGTAGAAAAGAGTTCAGTCTGGTTGTGGCAAGAGCTTGAGATTTCCATAGGCAGGCAATGAAAGAAGTATGCGTCAATCTGTGAGGAGAGCCTTCAACACACTGTTATCATTTACCTGGAAAAGCATTTTCATGTCACCCAAATGTTTATACAATTGTATGATGCTTCACAGTGCAGCCCTCATCACTGCCCACCTCACTTCAACTCCTTAACCTTGAACAGGGGTCAGACTCCATGACGACAGTGCAGCCCTCATCACTGCCCACCTCACTTCAACTCCTTAACCTTGAACAGGGGTCAGACTCCATGACGACAGTGCAGCCCTCATCACTGCCCACCTCACTTCAACTCCTTAACCTTGAACAGGGGTCAGGCTCCGTGACAACAGTGCAGCCCTCATCACTGCCCACCTCACTTCAACTCCTTAACCTTGAACAGGGGTCAGACTCCGTGACGACAGTGCAGCCCTCATCACTGCCCACCTCACTTCAACTCCTTAACCTTGAACAGGGGTCAGACTCCGTGACAACAGTGCAGCCCTCATCACTGCCCACCTCACTTCAACTCCTTAACCTTGAACAGGGGTCAGACTCCGTAACGACAGTGCAGCCCTCATCACTGCCCACCTCACTTCAACTCCTTAACCTTGAACAGGGGTCAGACTCCGTAACGACAGTGCAGCCATCATCACTGCCCACCTCACTTCAACTCCTTAACCTTGAACAGGGGTCAGACTCCATGACGACAGTGCAGCCCTCATCACTGCCCACCTCACTTCAACTCAGTGGGCAAGGAGGCTGTGTGGTCCAGTGGTTAGAAAAGGGCTTGTAACCAGGAGGTCCCCGGTTCAAATCCCACCTCAGCCACTGACTCATTGTGTGACCCTGAGCAAGTCACTTAACCTCCTTGTGCTCCGTCTTTCGGGTGAGATGTAATTGTAAGTGACTCTGCAGTTGATGCATAGTTCACACACCCTAGTCTCTGTAAGTCGCCTTGGATAAAGGCGTCTGCTAAATAAACAAATAATATAATATATATAATATAACTCCTTAACCTTGACTAGCAGTGAGGTCCGAGGCATCAGCAGAAATCCTGTGTGAGCTCTGTGTGCGAGAGGGATTTATACCAGCCATTTGGAGCGCATTCAGAATAAATACCCTATATATTATGTGATATATCATACTTTTAAAGCAGTGCAACCATATTTCTAACTCCAGGTATAAGAAGCTGTGCATCTGCCTGTCACCTCAGCACAGTCCCTCACTCATATAAGGCCTACTGTGGTTTTAATAATTTGATTGCATGAAAATGTTGTACAGCATCATCATTATTATTATTATTATTATTATTATTATTATTATTGTTGTTGTTGTTGTTGTTGTTGTTGTTGTTGTTTGGAAGCCAATAAGATTACTGTTTTATCATTTCCAAAAAAATACATCAATAAAAATAAAGTGATTAAACAATGCATGGAAATGTAAACCAGGCTGGAAAAAAAAAACAACATTAAAGGAATTTATAACAGTGTGTACCGAATGGTTTGGCTAATGGATACCCTGCTGATGCTCCTCCTAGTAACAGTAACCATAGTGATAATTTACGTCATGCTTTGGTTGGGTTACCATGGTTCTTGCTGACGAATTAGCCCCTGCAACCTGGCAGGAACATCCCCGTATTGCGGTTACTACAGTTACTGGCGGGGGAGGGGCGGGGTTTAGAGGAAGCGGAAGTGCCGGTGCAAGCGGAAGTGGTACTGCCCTGAAGATCCCGAAGAGCAAGACGGAGGACGGAGAAAGAGACTCCCAACGTCCAGAAATAAAAGCAGAAATAAAAGCGCATTAAATACGTGAGTTCCACTGCGTGTGACCTGCCTCACGACACCTGAACGTGTCGCGGCTGGGGTATTGGGGTTTAACATGAACACAAAGGGCGGTAATACCGTGTCTGAGGGAGGGGAGGGAAGAGGTGTCTATTGTGGTTTGGGCTCGGAGCAAGCACTTAGGCCGTGCAGTGAATATCACAGCCAGGAGCGGTTCCTGAAATTGATTAAACCGGGAGAGCCGGGCGATATTACAAGGAGAAGTCATACTGGTTTGGAATCTGAGCTCCAGGTGTTTCTAACGTGGGTATCTGGAGTGATCGTGCGGCGATTCTGATGACAACTTCGCGTATTAATGTCGGTGACAGCGCTTGAAAGACCGGGCCTATACTGTACAGCATAACGAGCAACAGTAAAAAAACAAATTTTAAAAAAATGCCACCGATGTGTAGCAGTCGGTAGAGTTAGGCACAGTCTAAGCTAGGTGGCGATTGCGGGGAGCCCTTTGGGGGGTTATATTTTAACTAGGGCAATATAGAAAAAAACGGGGCGTAAAAATATTTGAGTGCGGCATTACGAATTAGCATGACCACACAGGACTAAGGAAATTATATACCAGACTCGTCTTGTTTCCGAAATGAACGACGGTCTTTTAGTCGTCATCTCTTATTTTCTCGTAGGGATAATCGTATTATTAACTGCACCCTTTTTTAAATTTACCGATCAATTGTCAAATGTTTTATTTAATTAAAATAATAAAATGTACCAGTGATTCAATCAAATAGAAAATACGACTATTTATATTTGTTATACATTGTGGCGTGGAAAGCCTGATCTGGCGTGGCATTTTGCCTCACAGGATAGTGTACAATCTCTCAATCATGTGTCCACGGAGAAGTACTAACACGCTCATTTCTGCCGTGGCCTAGCTTTAAAATCCTTACTAAATTTGGATACGCTGGTTTTGTTTTTAGTCTGTCAGATTGCAAATGCAGATATCGCAGAACTGTCAAATATATATCTATAAATAAATATCGTTTGTTTAATTAATTATTATTGCTATTATTAATTCAGATTAATGTTAGTTAATATAAGTTTAGCACATTTATTCGAAGTTTACCGTTAATGTATCTGTTCATATCCTGTCCGGGGCATTTTAAAACCCTGCTGTCGTCTCAGCTGGTTTGTAAACCCCACATCGCTGGTAGTTTGACTGATCACACCTCAGATTAGTTGCCATCTTCGCCCATTTGACCGTTGCTACCGCATTACATACCTATGGACACAGTCCCTTGGTAGCTATTACTGTAGCTCCCTAGCATAGCGTGTTTTAAGATCTGCATGCATATCAGACATCAATCTCTTGACTTAAATTAACATAATAATCAGCCCTTCAAAAATATTTAAGACTACATTTTTGGACATTGGTGACAAGGATATATTTTGATATTTCAAATTTGAGTCATGAGTGACATGGACCAAATACCAATAAGACTACAAACTATACAACTAGAAATTAAATTAATAAAAAAGAGGATGCATATTTGAAGCACCATAGCAGATTATTTTCAATAAAAGGTCAGATTGGGAGCATACCAAGAAAGAGCTCATTTTAAAATTACATCGCAGGGTTCTTTTTAAATCTGAAAACTGATTTGGATGGATGGATGATATTGGCAAATTTGAATAATTTAAGTTCAGGGTAGTAAAGATTGATACATGCTATAAATAGAATAATAATGATCTATGCCTTTACATACATGCATGCATGGAGGGTAAAACAAAGAAATACAAGTATAAATAAACCTTATAGAAATGCAGAAACCCTTCGGGGGCCTTTCATTTGGGGGGGGGGGGGGGGGGGGAGCTTTATTCTGTTTAGTGATGTGTGCAATATTTAGAAAAACAATTAAAAAAAAATAAAAATGCAAGCAAAGATACAGCGTAATAGAACATGGTGGAAGGACCTTCTAAATCAGAAGTGTTCTGCCCTGGTGCTGGAGAGCTACAGGGTCTTCTGGGTTTTGTTTCAGCCGAGCTCTGTTACTTAATTGAACCGATTTGCTTAATTAGTCAAGATTAACACGTGTTCTAGTTTTTTAGTCATTGATGACCAGGGTTGGAGGCTCCCTGTTCTTGACACAGGTTGCTAACAGCAGCATCCGTAGCCAAGATAAAGGGTTTGTAAGAGATTGGTTTCTCTGTTCCTTTCAGTTCTGAGATGGATAAGAGTGATCTGGTACAGAAAGCTAAGCTGGCCGAGCAGGCAGAGCGCTATGATGACATGGCTGCTGCCATGAAGGCAGTGACTGAACAGGGGCACGAGCTCTCCAACGAGGAGAGGAACCTGCTGTCCGTCGCCTACAAGAACGTGGTGGGAGCCCGCCGCTCCTCCTGGAGAGTCATCTCCAGCATTGAACAAAAAACCGAGGGCAACGAGAAGAAACAGCAGATGGCCCGCGAGTACCGTGAGAAGATCGAGGCTGAGCTGCAGGATATCTGCAACGATGTGCTGGTGAGCTTGGAGAGAACCGCAGGAACATTGCACAGGATTATAGTGTAACAAGAAAGAGAACTGCAGTATAAAAAGAAAAAGGAAGGAAAGGCGTGGGAGGCGCATTTCAGGTTTTAATATCATCACACGAATGAGACCTCTGCTTTTCTTCTTCCTTTGGGTCATTTTGTTATTTGTATATATTCATTCATTCATTCATTGTTTTTCTCCTGATTTTTAGGGTCTTCTTGACAAGTACCTCATTGCCAATGCTACCCAGGCAGAAAGCAAGGTTTTCTACCTGAAAATGAAAGGGGATTATTACAGATATCTCTCTGAAGTGGCCTCCGGGGATTTGAAGAAGAGTAAGTATATAATGCATGATAACTGCGCTCCCTCGCTATTTCACCATCTATAGAACTAACGAAGGAGCACTGTGTGCTGGGGTGGTGTAATCCCAGCATCAGTTTTAACCTTGTTAAATGACATGGTGTTTGATTGAAGTGAACTAAAAATATCTTGTCATTCAGAGGAGTTCAAGCATGTCTTAGAAGTGGTTTATCCCGTACCACACTATGGTAGATTCTTATAATACAGTAAGCCTATTTTCACATGTTAAATGTTGTAGCTGTTAAAACCTATACTATTACAAGATTGTCATTGTTTTTAAATAGTAAGTGCTTGACGGTCAAGGCCGTTGCAGGGTTTGCTATAAACTTGTCTCCCTACCTTTATCTTATTATTGAAGCCACAGTTGAGAATTCTCAGCAGGCTTACCAGGAGGCCTTCGAGATCAGCAAGAAGGAGATGCAGCCCACACACCCGATCCGACTCGGGCTGGCTCTCAACTTCTCCGTGTTCTACTATGAAATCCTCAACTCTCCTGAGCAGGCCTGCAGCTTGGCAAAGACTGTGAGTACCGTTAGACAGCACATTACAGAAGGCTGTGAACACTTGCCAAAAAAAAAAAAAAAGTCAATGTGAAGTGCCATTGAAGCAGTCATTAGATTTGAATGGCACCCCCTCCTGTCTGTGCCATGCTATTGCAAGTCTTTAACTGCATGCTATGTAGAGCAGTGGAGTGGTAAGGCTGTCTTTCATTTCTGTAAATGTTTTTGTTTTCTAGTTGTGTTGAGGGTGAATGATAACTAAGATCCATTGGTAGTGTTTTTACATTGTGTATGTGTTTGGCAAGTTTACACTAGTGGTTCTTTTTTAGGCTTTTGATGAAGCAATTGCTGAACTGGATACCTTGAATGAGGATTCGTACAAAGACAGCACCCTGATCATGCAGCTACTAAGGGACAACCTCACTGTAAGTATTGTTTGTATCTCTAGGAAGTTGACCAAAGGTTCCAGCAGGTTAACAGCTTGTTTTGCTGATTGCGTTGTTAACAGCTGTAAAGTAATTCCAGCACATCTGTTTATGGGGATGGTAAGAATCGTGTAATGTAAATATCTGTCAGCGTGGGGAAAAGTTCTCCTATATTTACTTGGACAGCTTTAAAGCTGTCTTTATTATTCAGATTGTTACTGTTTAATGGATTCAGATAGATCAGCTCATAAATACAATACATTTTCAGTTCAGATGTCTATCTGTTCTTCATCAGTGCACTGTCCATGCCCTTCACCATTAATCCTATGGAATATTCATTGTGGAAATAACAGGTGGCCTGTTCATTACCCAAGCGACTAGCTATTGAGTTGTAAATAGATCCTGAATTTCTCACTGTGATTCAAATGCACGTTTCTAAATGTAGTTTTGCCCCTCAGTCTGCACACTCAGAACAGCTGTTTTATTTATCCCCTCCTGTCCAAACCATGTATTTAGCACTGCACAATTAAACTGACCTGACCCACTTGAATTTCTAGAACATGTGTTGCACTGTAACTTGTGTAATGTAACCTGGAAACTGTAGAACAAGGAGACCACACCCAGACGTGACACTCCAGACCACCGAGTCTGACCCTCTGACTTTAATCGTAGCACAGTTACATCTGATAGAGTACCCAGTCTGCAAACCACTAGCATATTCATGAAATACTGATATGAATGATGTTGTGTGTTAAACACAAGCCAACACCTATGTGGAGTTCACAGTGTTAAGGCATGTCCTTTTATATTTCTTATCCACTGGTTTCACAGACACTGATTAGCACTGTTGCTAAAGTTACTTTAGGTAAAGTAGTCCTGGATGGTAGTCCGGATCTGTGAAACCAAACGTAAAGTACTTGATAAAAATTCTGTTTGTATTTTTGAGGCGGGTATAATTGACTTGTCTCCAAGTCAAATATTGACCTGCAGCTTTCAACTGCAACTTGACACTCAGTGCTGGCATTTAATGTACATATAGTATGCAAAATAAAATGCAGCCATTGAGTGCATGAATACATTTTACTGCCATGGGTTTGGTAGCTTTGTAACATTTAATCATTTCTTTTTCCGTTCTCTAGCTGTGGACATCAGAAAACCAGGGAGATGAAGGGGATGCTGGCGAAGGAGAGAACTAATGGGTGCCACGCTTCACTGTCTATCCACTCCCACTCTTTATCTTACACACATCCAGCCCATCCTCTGCTCCACCAGGATCTTTCCCCTTCTGTATGACAAGCAGCATGAATTGTACCTGACCTATCAACTGTACCCTTCTCAGATCCCTCACTGGTTACAGGGTGACAACTCCAGTTGTTAGCAGGCTCACATCATCTTTTTGTTTTGTTTGTAAATTACACCAGGTCTTTACGTTGAGGCTTTTTTCTGTTTTAATTTTTTTTTTTTCATTTATTTTCTTTTGGAAGAACCTAGCAAGTTTGGCTTTATAGTGTTCATCAATTATTATTATTATTATTATTTTTTTTTTTTTTTGTTACATCAGTTTTTATAGTGTAAAATGTCGTGGCATTTGCAGGTTTTATTGGAAGGTAATTAAACAGCAGGTTTATTTTCACCAAACACTGTGATGCTTAGTTTTGTATTTTTAGTTTTTATTCTTTTGTCTTTTTTTTCTTTTTTTTTGGTTGTAAATCCCTTCTGGTTTATAAAATGCATGCATGGTTCTGTACTTGGGTAGCAGTACAGAGTACAATTCTGCTGTCGGCGCATACAGAAAGGTTTAAAAGGCTGTATTGTGACACTGAGAAATGTGCAGATTGCTGAGTGCTCATGTTCTCAATTTGATTTGACATGTTTTACAAAACGGGGGACCCCAGGTTTTGTCATTCTGGATGTGACAGTCTATAAAACACCCCATCAAGGCATGAACATCACAAAGAGTAACTTTTTAAAGGCGCTGTGGAGCATGTGCTGAGCGACCTGTCAGGGTACATGGAATTCAATTAAAGCTGCTGTCACCAGTGAAGTAAACAAGCTGCTCTTGTTGTTTTCTTCATTTTTATTTTTACCCTTGATGAGATTATTCGTTGTGGTTTTCAGTGATAGCAATTATGAAAAGTACATTTAAATGATTTAAATAAGTCTTATACAGTAACATTGTGAAGCTGCTTGCGTTTAGTAACAGTATAACCGTTTAACTAATTCCAGCCATGCTTTATTTGAAACACAATGATAAAGGCCTTATCCTGACAGCCTGAACGGACTAAAATGAGTTTGGATTCTTAAAAAGCTGAAAGTTAACCTGATTGCTAGGAAAGTGTCCCCTTTTTTATTTGTATTTTTTATTTTTTTTGTAATTGGATTCCTAGTGCAAGTCGGTTGCTAGACTGGTGTGGTCTCGAACAAAGACTATTTATTTGAATCCTGAACAGGCAAGAAATGGGCAAACCTATTTGACCACTGACTTGAACATGTGTTGAGTTTGGAATAGAAAGTCTTGAAAAACAAGGCAGTGAGCATTTCTTTAGTAATACCGTACCTGTCTGCTCCAAGTAAAGGATTAAAATGGATCTTTAACATCCTGTTGAACTTGAAAAGTTGAAATATTTAGTGTCACAATACCATGCCACCTCCATAACATTCCACTTAGATGTAGAATTCATGTGTCCGTCAGTCTCGTCTGCTGAAGACGATGTTTCATGCACTGAATAAAATCTCCCTTCTAGCTGAACAAATGGCAGTTCATATTCTATGCTTGATAAATGCAGTAGTGAATGTGGGACGGAGCCTGTCTGTATATCTGGTAGCTCTTTTTGCTTTGTTTTTACTGACCAGTATTCTGCCTAAAGTTTGCTTCTGTGACGGTTTTATCGGCTAGCGCGCACGTGGTTGTGAAAATAGTTTAGCTGAAAAAAAAAATTGAAAAACAACTACAAAAAAAAAAAAAATTTCAATACCTGGTTATTGACGTAATACTAGATTTGTGTATGTCTTTTAAAACCGTTCTAGTTTCACCTTACATGTAAATCAGGAAAGTGTAAAAGACAATTCAAAGTGAAATAAAATTTTATCAGTTCAGAATTTTCCTGCTTTCTCTTGTTAAAAAAGAAAATGTTTTAATTGTCGCTGTCACTAACATCTTTTAGAAAGCCAATGTCTTCAGAATATATTTGCTTCACTGATGTGTGTCTTAATTGGAATCAAATGGTGTTCAGACTTTGTCAGGTACATTTAAATGTACTAATAGTGGTGAACACCATCTACTGTGTATTTGCTGTCACAGTTCTTACATATATATGTCAAGTATCTCTTCCCTACAATGTATCTTTTTCAGTTGTAAAAAAATGAAGGAAAAAAAATTCTACAAGCACATTTTGATTCTTCATATTCTGTACAAGAGACTTCACATTTTATACAATGAACTCCTGTTATATCTGCATTAGTCTGATTGATAGAAGCAGCCTGGGTAAAGGTAAGCCTAACTACAGTGCAGACTGCAGAGATCTGGTTGCATCAGTTTTGCAGAATGACAGCTACAAAGGGATGGCTAGGCGAGGTCTTGTGCAACATCAGGATACCACAGCATGGTGTACCACTGTAGCTTGGCATTGCTGTTCTGCAGTATCTGAGTACTTACTGCCACGTGAAACCACACAACAAGCATGGCACAAACATACGGGTTTCTTGATCGTCATGCAACATCACAGGAAAGCACTGGAAATGACTGCTGCCAAGGTGTACCAGGGAAGTCCGAAGAACTTGACGTATAAGTAGGATTCGGTATAGGTCATGTTTTGGTATGGTGCTGCATAGAATGTATTGTGAAGGCCGTTTTTACCTGAGCTCTGTGTCCATTCACTCTGGCAGGGCAATGGTTTACCTGGGTGGTGAAAACGGAACAGTGGAACTTCGAGCTGCTATAAAGTCCCTTGAAGAGCAACACCTATTATCGAATGATATCTGGCCAAAATATATTGTTTGAGTATGAAACACTATTTTAAGATCAGATTTAATATTTCAAACACGTCAGTACCTAAAGATTGTATTAAATGTAACTGAAGGTAGCAAACTGAACCGCACTGAAATGAAGGGGTGATGTTTATAAATACAGTCAGTGGAAATTGCAACAGTTTAATCACATTTCAGAGGTAAAACTCGTTAAGAGAATGGAAATTGTCATGTAAATAAATAAAAAACTAAAACATTCAATTAAATTCAATTCACACCTTTATTTAACCAGGTAAAGACATACAATAGAGTTGATCATTGCAAATATTTTGACTCGATTGTGTCTTAAATCTACACGTTTACGCACATCTTCACGTTAAATTAACACACACACACACATATATATATATTCGTCAAGCCACATCAGCAAATTCTTATAAAACACGAACAGTTAATTAAACGTATTGAAATAGTCCATCTCCATGTATGACCGTACATCGGCACGCATTAATTTAAAATAAAAAGGCGTCCCTTTAAATGATTTGTTGGCTAATGGAACTGTTTATTTTCGAAGCGTGGGAGTGACCGAAGTCGTGAGCGGAAGGTTATAAATTAACGGAGGTAGAGGAGACTTGTTTGGGATTGGAGTGGAAGGGAAATGGCTTAAGTACAGGTAAATAAAATAAAATAAAAATTAAAAAAAATATATAAAAAAAATTAAAAAAGAAACAACTCCTCTTCAAGTGAAGCATACCCGAAGTTTATTCCCCCCTCCCCCGTCCCTAAACCTCATCCATTAGCAGGTAAGTTAAATCACAAGACTGTTTTGTATTGAAATCATGTGTTGTGTTTGTTTATAAGAAATAGTTTTAAATTCTATTCCAGCGTCGACTTTAATAAAATGTTTAACATCTTACGGTAACTTTATTAATATTGCTGTAAATACAAAACCCAGCTTATATAAAAATCAGTTTATCGGTTATTAACAATCACTAGACTAGACTGATTTTAACTTTTTGGTCAAGTTAATTTCTGTAACTTTTTTGTTTTGTTTTAGTTTACAATTATTTATTTCATAAAAACCGGGTCGGTATTGCATACATTATCGTAATTACACAAGTGAAAATGATGCATCTTCATACGCATAGTGTGTCAGTATTATAAAATAAATATATTTTTACGCCTGACTGACGCGAGCGTTTGGGGTGAAAGGCCCTTTCGTGTGATACGGTACAAGGTACACTCGTTTATTATGTTTGTTTGTTTGTTTGTTTGTTTGTTTGTTTGTTTGTTTGTTTGTTTGTTTTAAGAGTGAATTAATGAACTTATATTTCTGTATACCAAAAAAACAAATGCATTTTAATCGGTAACAGGAATGGAAATCTGGCACACGCTTATTCACTACGACCGTAGCGTCGTATCTAGTTCTGCTGTTCACAAGTTGAGCACGTCACGCTAATATTAATAAACCGTGTGCCGGGTGAAATGTACTTGTATGCTGCTGTGTATTCAGGCATAAACTAAGTTAAAACGTTAACATGACGCCTTCTCAGTGTCGACAGCGGCCCTGAATGTGACTGGATCATTGCAGCCGTTTCTTAACGCTGCCCTTGCATTTCCGTTGAGTGTGTTTATTACCAATGTGAGCAGTGTGTAGATACAGATACAGTCAGTGTAGGGTGTGTATTGGGGGTTACATTACGTTTACAAGTACAGTTTTGTGCATTACGGATCACTTGCAGCTTAACAGAAGAATACAACGTTAATTTGACTTGCCACTTTGTGGAAAAAACCAATTCATTTGGCAGGGGGTGAAGCCACACAGCAGCATGTCATCGCTTGAACTGAATCCGCTGTAGCAGTCAGTCCACCAGTGTTTTCCATTTTAACAGATTGCTATGGGCACCATGTGCTTATGACCCGCAGAACAGAACTCTCTCACATCAGTGATTCAACACCTTCCAAGGGTGGCAGTGTTGAAAACGCTTATCCCCACAGCAGAGCTGAAGACTCCAACTCCCTTTTATAATTCCCCCTGTACCAAACATGTACCAAGGCTGATATTCTTCAATCACTGATTAAAACTGATGTTTGTAATGCATTTTACATGGATTTTTCACACCCTATTTCATTGCAGTGGTTTATCAAAGTCTCATATTAGGTTATTTTTTTTTTTTTTTTTTAGGGGATAGGCGGTCAAGCCATATCCTTATAAAATAGTTTCAGATAAATGTAGTATCTAAGCAGTGTCTTAGTTCACTGCTTAAACATTTACAACACTTGTTGTTCAGGTGCGTGTGTGTGAATTCAGGACTGCCCCAGACACTTGATATTTTCACAGGACGTCCACCATGAACAGCAGTGGCCCCGGGTACCCCCTCGCCTCTCTGTACGTTGGAGACCTGCACGCTGATGTCACAGAAGCCATGCTGTACCAGAAGTTCTCTCCAGCTGGACCAATCATGTCGATCCGAGTTTGTCGTGACATCATTACCCGAAGATCCCTGGGATACGCCTACATCAACTTCCAGCAGCCAGCGGATGGCGAGTTCAAAGCTTATTAGTTTTTATAGGAAGAGACTTATTTTTATTACATGTTTTCCATATCCTTGGTGCTGTATATTTAACATAGTGCCTGGGGGTGGAAGGATTAATACAAACACTGTATGGTGGCAGGGGGGAGGGGTGAGGGTTCAAAAGATTACACAGAACAAGTCAATGTTTAGGAATCACTTTGTATTGCATACAAAAAAGCATTTGACACAGGAACTGCCAAATTGAGCTCTGGTGCTAGGGGCTTAGTTTAGACCACATGCTCCTTTAACATGTGGCCAGATTCAGTGTCAGACCCCTGGAGATTAAGAAAGGATGCATGTACAGTATGGCCCAGACCTTGTTTTTAATAATAATCATGTGTATGTTTGTGCTCTCTTCCCCAGCTGAATGCGCTTTGGACACGATGAATTATGAAGTCATTAAAGGCAGGCCGATCCGAATAATGTGGTCGCAGCGTGATCCGGGTCTGCGGAAGTCTGGAGTTGGGAATATATTCATTAAGAATATGGATGAATCCATCGACAACAAGGCTCTGTATGATACATTCTCTGCCTTCGGGAATATCTTGTCCTGCAAGGTAAGGGACCTCCAGAGAAGAGGCATTGTGTGTCGTGTGCGACAGGGTTTACAATGCAGCTCATCTACGATGTAGAACTGTGTTGTGTAGTGGAGCAGGAGGAGGGTTGAGAGCGCTGGATTGAGGTCTCTTCACAAGGTTTTTATTATAACCCCTGTAGGTGGATGATGTGTAGTGATGTGGAGCAGGAGGAGGGTTGAGAGCGCTGGATTGAGGTCTCGTCACAAGGTTTTTATTATAACCCTTGCAGGTGGATGATGTGGAGCAGGAGGAGGGTTGAGAGCACTGGATTGAGGTCTCTTCACAAGGTTTTTATTATAACCCTTGTAAGTGGATGATGTGTAGTGATGTGGAGCAGGAGGAGGGTTGAGAGCGCTGGATTGAGGTCTCGTCACAAGGTTTTTATTATAACCCTTGCAGGTGGATGATGTGGAGCAGGAGGAGGGTTGAGAGCACTGGATTGAGGTCTCTTCACAAGGTTTTTATTATAACCCTTGTAAGTGGATGATGTGTAGTGATGTGGAGCAGGAGGAGGGTTGAGAGCGCTGGATTGAGGTCTCTACACAAGGTTTTTATTATAACCCTTGTAGGTGGATGATGTGTTGTGATGTGGAGCAGGAGGAGGGTTGAGAGCGCTGGATTGAGGTCTCTTCACAAGGTTTTTATTATAACCCCTGTAGGTGGATGATGTGGAGCAGCAGGAGGAGGGTTGAGTGTGCTGCATTGAGGTCTCTTCACAAGGTTTTTATTATAACCCTTGTCGGTGGATGATGTGTAGTGATGTGGAGCAGGAGGAGGGTTGAGAGCGCTGGATTGAGATCTCTTAAAGGTTTTTATTATAACCCTTGTAGGTGGATGATGTGTAGTGATGTGGAGCAGGAGGAGGGTTGAGAGTGCTGGATTGAGGTCTCGTCACAAGGTTTTTATTATAACCCCTGTAGGTGGATGATGTGGAGCAGCAGGAGGAGGGTTGAGCGCTGGATTGAGGTCTCTTTACAAGGTTTTTATTATAACCCTTGTCGGTGGATGATGTGTAGTGATGTGGAGCAGGAGGAGGGTTGAGAGCGCTGGATTGAGATCTCTTAAAGGTTTTTATTATAACCCTTGTAGGTGGATGATGTGTTTTGGGATTCTCCAGGTTGGTAAAGGGTTGCTGTTGTAACTTTCTTTTTGACATATTACGGCTGCCATTTTGTTGTCCATGTGACTTTTTTTGGTTTCCAGATGGTAAATACCAAACACTTTGAGATGCTGGTTCATATTCTTTACACAGCTGTATTCTACGATTCTCCAGGTAAACATTGTGGGTATCGTACAAAAACAATGTAATTTGTGTCAGTAATTTTGCAGAGCTGCCACTCGCTCATGCTCCCAGTGTATGATGTGCATGTTTTAATTTGACATTTCCCCTGTGTCTTTGTGTTTTTGTAGGTAGTGTGTGATGAAAATGGATCGAAAGGGTATGGTTTTGTTCATTTTGAAACGCACGAAGCAGCGAACAGAGCCATTGAAACTATGAATGGAATGCTGCTCAATGATCGTAAAGTGTAGGTATTGGATGAAGCTGCTAATCAAGTTGGGAGACCTCTATCAAATCTGCAGTCGTAAGGATTTAAAATCTATGATCTTGCCTCCCTATTCGAATGATCACTGGCCCCTCTGCGTGGGAGCAGTAACACTAAATCAAGTGTATAATAATAAAAATAATAAAAATAATAAAAATAATAAAAATAATAAAAATAATAAAAAAAATAAAAATAATAAAAATAATAAAAATAATAAAAATAATAAAAATAATAAAAATAATAATAATAATAATAATAAAAATAATAATAATAAATTGGAGGTAAGAAACTGACTTTGAAACATTAGGTTATTGTAGACCAAAGTGGAGTTTAACATTAGTAGAATAAGAAGAGTTGTACAGCTGTATTAAAGGATCTGGAGATTCCCTCCTTGCTTATGAAAGGGTCTGGGGATTCCCTCCTTGCTTACAAAAGGGTCTGGGGATTCCCTCCTTGCTTATTAAAGTTATGAAACAATCGAAGGGCTGAGTATAGGAGTGTTGCACGGTGTCTCATGGATGTTTTGAGAACGGCACCTGGTGATTGCTCATGCATGCATTAGAGGCTACCTTGCCTTTCCACCTTCTAAATCACCTTTTAAAGTATAGGGAAGAATGTGGCTTACCGTGATGCCACTGCTGTACTCCGCCCTTCATGTGAAAGTACTGTAGAGTTGTTTTATATATAAAATGTTTCCAAGTCTTAACATCTTGTCTTTGCACAGCCTAGAGACAGGTAGAGAATTGGTGTCTGGCCTAGTAGACCATGTTTCCTGTTCAATGGGGAAAAATTGTGAAATGACCATACTTAGGTCAGTGGAAAATTAGGGTGTAAACAGGTAATTATATGCAAGTTAAGTTTTCTTGAAAGTAAGGTTAGATTAGTACTTTTTTTTTTTTATATATATATAATGTATGCACATCAGCACTCCATATAAGGCTTTGGGTCTGGGAGTAACTTGCCCTCTAACGCAGAGAGTAAAACGTAACACTACCTTGAAGTCATGTGTAATCTTGATAAATGCTGTACACTCTTTAATGGTATTGGGGTAGGCATTAAAAGAGCCTTCCGTTTGAACTGCAATGTTACTTTGAACTCCTGAACCACCACGCGTGTGTTCTACAAGGACTCTGCAAATTAATTACGTTACTTACATTTTAACATTCATTACACTCAGTGATCATGTTAGAATTTCAATATCAAGCCATACACAAATAGAATAAGGAAATGCATTAAGTTGTAAAACATTTTGTATATTATAGGCATCTTTTGCGGTTGCCTCTGATGGTTCCAGTTGGATTTGTAGCTGGACTGGGGGTTTAAGCTTCAACCTGTGTAGCGTTGAATTTCTTTTTCTTCCTGCGATTGGCTGCAAAGACAACAGAGCTAGCCAGAGATTGGATAATGTGTGTTGGGTTGGTTTTTCTTGTGTACAGTTTCCTAGTAACTGGCGACATTGTATTCTGGGAGACGTAGTTATTAGTGGAAGTTTCAGGGGAGGCAGACAAGCTGCAGCAAAATTGCTATGCGTATTTTTACGCATTCAATTTAAATTTAGTGCTTGTTTCTGAAACATATATATATATATATATATATATATATATATATATATATATATATATATATATATAATATATTTTATGCGTAAAAACAGCAGGTGCTTATCTGGACCGCTGATGCACATGAAACAGAATGGAAAACTAGAATTTGGTTACGTTTTGCAAAATATGACAGTAGTACGTGTTGAGAGATTTGTTGACCCGTTGTTTACAGTACCCCTAGTTTTAATGTCTTCACCGACGTTGATGTGCTTTTTTTAAATTTTATTCCTGCAGTTTCGTGGGTCATTTTAAATCCAGACGGGAGCGGGAGGCTGAATTCGGTGCGAAAGCCATGGAATTCACCAACGTGTACATCAAGAACTTTGGGGAGGACGTGAACGATGAGAAGCTGAGAGAAGTGTTTTCTCAATACGGTGAGATGGGGCTTCTGTTTCGATGCGTAACCACCGCCCCCCCCCCCCCCCCCCCCCCCCGCGTGTATCCTTATTGTGCTGTGTTTTGCAATTGTCTCCAGGAAGGACCTTGAGTGTGAGGGTGATGGTGGATGAGATGGGTCGTTCCAGGGGGTTCGGGTTTGTTAATTATGAGAATCATGAGGAAGCACAGAAGGTAAGGAGCTGTGAAATAGATACAGTGGGGTCATGGTGACAGTTGTAGTTTTGTGCTAATCTGAGTCTAAAACCAGGCACGAGTAAACGTTCCTCATAGATCCTGTTGTAATGCTTTGTCTGCGTCCTGCATGCCTGCACACAGTCTCTGGTTAATACCCCTGCTCCCCTGTTTTAAGGCTGTGGAGGGGATGAATGGAAAGGAATTGAACGGGCGGATCATTTATGTGGGCCGAGCTCAGAAGAGGCTGGAGCGTCAGGGTGAGCTGAAGCGCAAGTTTGATCAGATCAAGCAGGAGAGGATTCATCGATACCAGGTATGGAGGAGGAGTGCACCAGAGAGCCACGTTTCAAACCCCCTGACCCCTTTCTGAGGGACGTGGGATTTACCATCACTCCCTTTCCTAGGGTGTTAACCTCTACGTGAAGAATCTTGATGACGGAATAGATGACGAAAGACTGAGGAAAGAGTTTGCACCCTATGGTACTATCACGAGTGCAAAGGTAAAGGTATCCTATACAGAAATTTGTGTTCTTTGATTGTTTTAAGTGTTAAATACCCAAGCACAGATGCATGTTGATATACTTGTTATACATGTGTGAAATTAATACCTTCATCGTCAAAGGCTTTCAAATGTATAGGAAGCTGTTCAGTTTTTCATGCTGGATGTTCTGCATTCTGCAACGTTGGTAACAAGGAGAGTTTTTTTCAATTTGTTCGTTATGGTAACATTGATGTTTTCCAGTCCTTTTAAAACAGCTGTTTGCAGAATAGTGGCACTGGGTTCCTGAACCAATTTAACCCTCTTAAAACAAGATTCCACAGGAATACCTGTTTCGTAAAGGGTCCCGTATCCCTGAGAGCATGACAAAATGATTTGTGAAAAATCAAGAATTCACGTTGAACACTGCAACACGTTTTATTTTCTGCTCTGCATGGGGGTGGGAGTGGTGAAGACGTGGCACGTTGCGTTACACACACACACACATCTCCTATTCCAAGCTGAGTGATATGCATGTTTGTACGTATCTCCCATGCTGCTTTCATCGTTTCCAGGTGATGACAGACATAGGGCACAGTAAAGGGTTTGGATTCGTCTGCTTTTCCTCTCCCGAGGAGGCGACGAAGGCCGTCACGGAAATGAACGGACGCATCATCAGCGCCAAGCCGCTCTACGTGGCCTTGGCCCAGCGAAAGGAGGAACGGAAAGCAATCCTGACCAACCAGTACATGCAGAGACTGGCCAGCGTCCGAGCAATGCCCGGGCCGGTCGCTGGGTCCTACCAGTCTTCAGGGTACTTCATGTCTGCTGTTCCTCAGGTAACTGAGTGTGGAGAGGGTGCTGCTGCTGCTGTTCCACAGAGTGCTCTGCAGCCGGCTTTTACATGGATTCCACAAATAGTTCCCAAGAGATGCAATGTACTCAAGTTACTCCACTCTGGGAACGTAGCTAAAGAGAACGCGAGGACGACGGCTGGTGCTGTTGTGTTTAGAATAAGTTTACTTGCGTTTACATTAACATCTTATGGTGATTTCTCATTTCCAAAGAGAAGCCACTGTACTGTAGATTATGACCTGGTTTGTAAGTACATCCTACAGTACAGCATTGTGTGTAAAATGTAATAGCTTTCGCTGAAATGTTTTTACTTTTGCCTTTTAAATTGAGTGTAATTTGAGGAAACCTTTTTCATGTTTCCACAGCCCCAGAACAGGACTTTCTACGCTCCGAATACAGTCACTCCACTCAGACCGGCTCCTCGCTGGACCTCGCAGCCTCCCAGACCTCAAGGTGAGCCAGTCATGCTTTTTTAATAGTAGAATTAACTAAACAGAGTTTCTCACGTCCTTGTCCATGGCAGCAATGTAGCATTGTACTCCTTGGTCCAGGTTAACATTCAAAAGTAGATATGTCGTTGGTCTTATCTTTAGTAATTTAGCAAACAAAAAAATCAATATATTCCCTTTTCAACTTCCTCATGCAAGAGATTAAAAATGAAATGAAACAATCCCTGTTTGAATTCTGCATTGCAACACTGCTGGTAGGCTTGTGTGTGTACTATGAAATCAGTTGCTAAACTGGCTACGCCAATTGGTCCACCTGGGCTGATGCAGTTAGTTAGGCAGGTGTAGTGATGCTTCTACTCTGACTGACTCGTCTTCTCCTTCTAAACAGCAGCTTATCAAACAGCTCCTCCATTCTTAAGGTCTGCAGTTCCTAGGCGCCCTTCCACCCCAATCAGCACAATGAGGCAGGCATCCACCCAGGAACCCCGTGTGATGAGCAACATGCAGAGAATGGGTAAGTGAGCTCACACACGCACACGCACGCAGCATCCTTGAGTTCAGTGCAAAGAGGAAAAGGGTACCTGGTTTACTAACCTTTCATCCAATGCTTGCTCAAGTTCTTTAAGGTCACCATTTGGGCTTTATGCACACCAGATGGGTGGAGATGCAGGCGTATTTTGTTTGCTCATGCGTTTTGCATGTGTGTCACGGTCTCCATGTCTGTAAGCTAATATAGGTACCCAGACAGCCGGAGGACGCACTGCAACGCCTGGCCCAATGGTCCGAGGTGTGAACCAGTACAAGTATTCAACTGGAGTCAGGAATGTGCAGCCAGTCTTCGCCATGCCTCAGCCGCTTGCTGTGCAGCAGGTAACTTCTGTTTGCTGTATTGTCAAATCATTTTCTATCAAGTCATGTTTTTGTCTTGTTTTATATTTAAAAAAAAATAAAAATACAAAAATGCTTCACCTAATAAAATATTGAAGGCCAACCACTTACAGGTTAATTGACCTATTGGTTCTGTCTTGAATGTGACACACAAACATGCCCCATATGAATAGGAAAGCCCATCTTGCCAGGAAAGATGGGAGAGGTTTCAGGAGACACAAACACCAAACACTGGCAAGTTCTCCACTCTGTTTGTGTTGAGACCTCGAGTTCTGCTCCTGAGTGAAGCTCTGTTTCATTCCCTTTGTGTTGCAGGTAATGGAGTCAGCTGTTCACATGCGAGGACAGGAGCCCCTCACTGCGTCCATGCTGGCCTCGGCACCCCTGCAGGAGCAGAAGCAGATGCTGGGTATGTCTGTGAGATTAACCTTGTGATTTTGTGAACCTCAGTTTGCCTGAAGCGGGTTCATTCAGAAACGCTGCATCTACCTCTTACTGGTCAGATGCAGATTACTTGTGTCCTCTTTGTCTGATCCTGTTCCTGCTCCAGAGCAGCTGACAATACCAGCAAGCCCTTCTGCTTACATCACTTAGTTGATAAGATAGTTCCTTATAACAATTCAACATGTATGTTGATAGTCTGTGATTCTGAAAATGAGTGCTCAGTAACTCTTGTATTGTAGAGGATGCTCAGTGGAATACAAGCTATCCCAAGGCACAGGACCTGTAATAGTTTTAAATAGTGGCTTTATGCAGTCTGGCTCCAAGACAGACCTCTAAATTGACAGCAAGTTTCTTTTTTCGTAAACTGCTATGCAGTTTATATAAGGGGTCCAGGGACTGGGGGAGGTGGCGGCAGTGTTGTGATGCGGTTTGCCTTGTTTTCAGGGGAGCGCCTCTACCCTCTGATCCATGCAATGCACCCGGCCCTGGCTGGTAAAATCACAGGGATGCTGCTGGAGATCGATAACTCAGAGCTGCTGCACATGCTAGAGTCTCCTGAGTCTCTGCACACCAAGGTAAAGCCTGACCCTGGAAGAGATTGAAACCGCTAGGCTCTGCACACCACTAATTCTAAAAGCTGCTATGTGTGATTGGCTATAGCTTTTGTATGTTTTCTGTTGAGGTGGAGGAGGCAGTGGCTGTACTCCAGGCACACCAGGCTAAAGACATCTCCCCAAAGAAATAATGTGTGCAGTCCAGGTAAATTATAATGCTCTGTTTAAATTGTGTAACAAAGACCAATTGCATAACGCATTGTGAAGTGGTGGGAGAAAATAATTAGTTTTGCTTGATAGAATGCATCATGAGGCTGAGATGACATTTAAATGAGCTTGATGTATTGCATGGATGCAAACAGCTGAGCAAGAGTGTGCCAAAGCTTTGTGCTTTTATATAAGATTTGTTTAAAGTTCATGGCTGGATAACTTGCATGCTGGTTGGTAAACTAGTTGGAGAGCACTTCACTAGAAGATGCATGCATTCTCCCAGCGCAACAAAGAACCAAATAGAGTAGAAAACATGCTATAGATATATGTATTTGATTTGATATGTTTTTGTTTAACTGCAGGAATTTGCTACCTTTTGGGGAAAGATGCTTCACTGAAGAAAAAAGCACAAAAAAATAGTAAAAATAAAAACCTACAAAATTTATGTGAACTAGTCTTGCAAAGCAGTGTTTTTAGTTAACCGCTTGAATTGTTAAAGGCAAATGAAAATGCTGTTTACAAGAGCAGGTGTGTTAAATTTGTGCAAACTGATTTTGTTCCTGCAGAAAAATGTGAGTTGGCAGAACACTATGTCCTGGTTTATGTTTTGTTCTTGTGTGCATAAATAAAAAAATAAATAAACTTGGGTGGTGTCATGTACTTTTCAAATGGGCTGTGTACCTGTTTCTAGTTGCACAAAATCAGTTTCACTGGGTAAAACACTTTGCCTGGCATGCTCTAGGCTGTGAAAACTGACAAGGGCTGCTAGTGTAACCACAGAGTTAAGGAGAGCAATAATCTGTTTCACATGCTGGAGAGCAGAGATCTAACTCCACCATCCCAGCCCCTCGTAGACATTTGCACATGTCAGACTCTGCTTGAGAGGGGCGCAGCGGTGGGGGGTGTTCAGGACAGCACCCAGGTGTGCTCTGCTTGAGGGGCACAGCAGGGTGCAGCGGTGGGGGGTGTTCAGGACGGCACCCAGCTGTGTACACTTCACATAGATGCTGAGCTCCACACTTCCGTTTCAACAGTAGTTTATTGTATACAGAGAGCACAACTTTGAAAAGTAAACATACATTCATAGTTATACCTGAGTCTATGAATAGTGCAATACAGCTTTTTGGATGCAACATTACAGTACTTTGTCAAAATCGGTGTGGATTTAAATGTGTATATGGACCTAGTTACAAATGTTTTGAGTTGAGAGAGTCCCCCATTGACAAAGGACATCCCAAAATATCTTGGCAGATGTGCTTGGGACATTGAGAGTCAGAAAATATGTTCTGTCCAACATATTTTAAGCAAATGCTAGGATGTTTGTTAGCCAGAAAGATGTAAGTTTTAGTTGGGTTTTTACTTATTTTTTTTCTCATCCAACAAAATGGTTGGCTATCCTATTCATCGATGCTACTAAATTGGAGAACAGCACGGTATTTTTCACTGACACAGACATCTCTGGTTTGTATCCCTTCCTTGAGGATTTTCAACACATTCTGATTTATAACACCACCGATTTAGCCAGGCCGTTGAACACAAACCTGAAACGCTGCATCCACACTTTTTATGAATGCAGTAGGAAAGCATTTGAAAGCGCTGTTGCTATGTCTACAAAACCAAGTTGTGTTTTTGTATGCACTTAAATGCAAAAAATGTGACCCAAATGTAAACTTATCAAACATGCAAGCACAGAGTAGCAGTAACTGGAACGACAGAAATATCTAACAATTGCTGAGGCTCTTGAGTAATAAATACAGCTCCACCACATTCTTGACTCATACAAGGTTGCACTATGCAGTACATATTTAAGTATTGGATGACAGCCCTGCCACCAAGTGCTCTAAAATTTAACTACACAGCCGCTAAACGAGAAACAAAAAATCTTATCTAAACCAGTTGTACATGTTGCATGTACCCAGTCACTTGTACAATAAGACACTACTTCTGGATCTTTCGCACATCGTGGAGTAACTTCAGCGCAGTGACGTTCTTGGGCTCGGTCTTCAGCAAAGCATTCAGATCTGCAACGCAAGCTTTGTAATCCTGCAGAAAAGAAGAAACACTCAGGCTTGCATCTTAACAGAGCTCTTCAAACAGTAACTAGAAAAAAATAGGTTAGGGAAGCAGTAATCTGAGAAAAAAAAAATCAATCCCAGCAGCCTGTCAGAATCCTCAGACTGGTTTCACAGACCACGCTGATACTGGGCTACGTAACACTACCTTAGGTAGGATAGTCTTGGATTAGAGCTGTGAAACCAGCCGGCAATGTGTCCCCCTCAGTTTGGTATGTTGCAATGACGGCTTCAATGTGCTGAACAGGTGTGATCAGGTATTTGACGGCTGTGGAGAACCTATACAGAGGGTTTCTACACCAATAGGTTTTATTTATGCAAGACGAATCAAACTTGGAGAGCTGAAAAGCGGAATGAAGCTTCTTACTTTGAGTTCCTTGTGCGCCTGAGCTCTCCGGTACAATGCCTTGACATTTCCAGGGTCCAGCTTCAGGGCTTCTGCGCTGTCTGTTTTTGCTTCCTGGTACTTTTTTAATGACAAATGACAAAGAGCTCTACAATAAGAGAGAAAAAGAAAGTTTTCTTCATTGTTACCATAAAACATAAGCAACTTGAAATCATTGGAGAAAAACATCCCAAATATATTTCATCTGTCATGTGCGTGCATGTGCGTGTGTGTGTGTGCGTGTGTGTGTGTGCGTGCACGTGTGTGCGTGTGCATTGACTCCAGTCTGTGCAGCTTTTACTTTAATGCTATAGACTAGTTTAATTCCAGAAAGATTTACTTTAGATTTACTGTCCCTGCATCACTCCACATTCACCCATTGATGGGAGTTTGTGTGTTTGAAGACTGTCCAGGAAGCGCAGTGTGACTGTGCAGCAGATACACAACCTGAAGCGTGGTTTGCTAGTTTTGCTTTGAAAAGAGCCTTACCGGTTCGTGTACGTCGTCACCTCTTTGGGGTTCAGTTCGATGCTTTCAGTGTATTTTTCCACAGCCGCTTTGTGCTCCCCTTTCTTCACAAACGCATTTCCTTCCTCCTTCAGTGCATGGGCACGCTTTACGGCTTCAGCACTGGGAACTAAGGGCAGTAACATTACGGTCAGTAAAATACCCTTTGGCTCCTTCAACCACTAAGTAACTTTATCTTTCCTCCAACGTTAACATTTTGAAATACTAAAAGCGTGTCTTTTTCTCAGTGTCTTCAGTGTTGAATGGATTGAGAGGGCTGCTTTGTATCATGAATACTGAAGTATTATATTGTGCATTTCATCTGTGATTGTCTCTTGCTGTTTTTGATTCAGTCGGTTTCCAGATCACTGAAACAAAGGCAGCGCTGGTACCCTCTATTCTTTAAAGGAATCATTCACTGCCTTCTCTTACCTCGATCCACTTTCGCTGTGGTGCCATTTTGCTGTGCTGTAGAGATGCGATCACCTTGTGCTTTTGCACCAGCTTCAGCCAATCTCTCTCGATCCGATAGAGATATCGTAGGGATAGGGGGAAGTTTCTCTCGCCAACTTGGACCATCTTGTTCCGTTAAAGCCTGTGTCATTCTGAAGAGCATTCAAATGTACGATTAAAAGCATACTACTTACAAAAGATGGAAGCGAAGAAAACGACTGTGCTTTATAAATACACAGACACACAGTTGTAAGTAAACCGTACATTCCAAACCAAGCGGTAGCTCCAGTCGTTTTTACTGCATGTTTCTTACTGTGTTTTATTTCTTTCCATGCACCTGCTTACAAAATGCTGTGTCTGATGTACGTGTTTTTTGCCACGTACTTTTACATTCCATGACCGAATTAACAGCGCTCTTGGCGTGTTCCGGGATTATAAACTGGGTAAACATCACTGGCTTGGCAGGAATCGATACTCTCGACTCTGGACTTCAACTGGAATGCAATCTCATTGATTCCTGCTCGGTGCACTTTCACCTGCAGTTCATATCGTGCGGGAAGGGGAGGGAACTAATCAAGCTCCAGCCTAATTAGAATACGAGTGTAAAAAACAGAATGCACCGGACAGAGTCTCAAAGTGTGGATGCATGAACGACGAGAGACATTTCAGATAGCCTGCTCCCATCTGTATTGCACTTGCCTGTTTGTGCCATCGTGAGCAGCTTTGATTGTACAGTCTAACTGCAAGACAGTCTTGTAGTCAACATAAGCCAGCCTGTATCTCTCCAGTGCTTCGTAAGCAGCTGCACGTCTCAGTAATGGCTTTACTCCGAAGGGAACCAATTCCAAAGAGCTGCGGCAGAAAGATAAAAAAAAAAAACAAGAGGTGAAGGGTTGAACATATTAGGAGTGTTTCTGGCCCACACTCTGCTAACAGTAACACATATGTAGCCTTGCCAGACCATGGCTACGTTCACCCTAATGTGTGTGAAGCTGTCGTGCTGGTTTTCCAGCTTGCGTGTCTACGTTTGCTAAGCCATTCCACAGCTAACGAAGAATTGAATAAAAAGAAACCAGATCATCCTTAAATCAGTGTGCCCCTGTGCCATCTTTCAATGACTGTGCGATGATCAAGCTGATCTTCAGACATGGTCACAGGAGTTAAAAGCCCTGTTTTGCAAACAGACAGCCCCTACCCAGGAACCCTGTTCTCTGCTGCATGTGGTCAGTCTCATTGAGCAGGACTAGTGGAAACCCCCTCCACTCTGAGCTGCACGGAGCCCTGGATTCTGTATGGATGTGTATACTTACGCAGTACAGTCCTTCACACAGTCAGTGCAGTTACCCTCTTTCAGGAAGCACGCTGCTCGGTTTGAAAGCAGGACACTCAGCTCCTCCGGGCTGTTCGTACCTGGAAAAGATTGAACAAAAACAACTAACTGCACAGGCATGAGGTGAGGTATAGAAAAGGGGCAGCAGGCTGATCCTTGAGGTGCCCCTGTGGAGTGTGACGAGGGAGAGAAGCAGGCTGATCCTTGAGGTGCCCTTGTGGAGTGTGACGAGGGAGAGAAGCAGGCTGATCCTTGAGGTGCCCCTGTGGAGTGTGACGAGGGAGAGAAGCAGGCTGATCCTTGAGGTGCCCCTGTGGAGTGTGACGAGGGAGAGAAGCAGGCTGATCCTTGAGGTGCGCCTGTGGAGTGTGACGAGGGAGAGAAGAAGGCTGATCCTTGAGGTGCCCCTGTGGAGTGTGACGAGGGAGAGAGCATGCACAGCCAGCCAGCTGCATTGCACACAGTCCATACACTGAAGTGAGGAGCAGCTCTGGAATAAATACACACACCCCTCAGTAATGTGTGCTGTAGCGAACATACACAGCAAATGATACTCACACTGCTGAAGAGAATCCACCGACAAGCACCAGGGGGGCTCAACATGTTGAGAAGGTGACATGTTTATATTCATTCATTTAGAGGCGTTATGAAAAGTAACAGCAATGCCAGCAGTTAAACATGCTTCTTTACACTGCAGCCTATGACTGTGTTTACTACATAAAAACATGAACAACACACACAAAGAAGCAGCAATTACACAACAATACAAACTAACACGCAGGAGCAACTGGGCTATTTCAACAGAAGATAGAGGAATTAAAAAGCCATATGGGGTTTTTATATGAAGCGTGTTGCTATTATTATTATTATTATTATTATTATTATTAGGCCAATGGTACTGAAACGTTGTATTCACTGCAGTCAATTTGAGATCTATCTACAGAATACAGGAATGCAACACCCTGACCTCAATACCAGTGCCTGTGGATACAACTTAACACAGGCACAGAGGGGGTAGTATGTGCGCTTTTAGTACAGAGTTCAACCAAAATGCAATGTCAGCCGACACGAACAGAACCGAGCAAGGCGTGAACAAAATAGTCTAGCAAGAGACACCTCGCTGACTCACACAGCAAATACCAAGCCGCGTACCACGCAGGTCTGGAAACTGCTTACATGAACTTCAATTACAATGAAACAGCCATGTAGACAGTCTGTAGAAACCGGACAAACTCACCTGATTTCTGCAGAAGGGTGACGGCCTGTGTGTAAAACGAGGCCGCCTCCCCGTACTGCCCGTTTTTAAAGCACTCGTTCCCGGATTGTTTCAGCACGGGTACTGAAGCCGGCTGACAGCGACGCTTCGCTGGCATCTTCGCAGTTGTTGTGTGGTGCTTAATTAAATAAAAAGAAAAGACTGCCATTTTAATCTTTATTTGAATAAATGAAAGACACCCACGCAGAATCAAATCATTTTAAAAGCAATGCAAACAGAAAACCCGCTTACCCGTGTGTCGTCTTTAATGAAATGATACTGCACTCTCCACGATCAAGTATCGCTGTCTGTTTACCGGTTTTCTGTCTCCGCTGTATTAAAGTGATCCCCGTTTTGCGTTTCCCGTTTTACCACCAGCGGGAGTGTTTAACATTTCTGCCCATGAAAGTTCATTGCAAGATATTTTTGTCTTGTATATTTTTCGCAGTTAATTGCTGGTGTTTCATTCGCATGCCCTCGAGCTCATGGCGTCTGGGGCGGTCTCTGATTTATCTTCTTTTTAATCGTTTTAAGGTTCTGTTTCGGTTCTTAGTTTGCAGGACTCGTGTACTCGTTTCTATTTTAAACGCGCCCCCTCCACTGGCTCTTCTCTGAACTGCGCGCTCCCTGTTTTAATATCCCAGAGCCTCTCTGTGTACGCGCATTTTTGGAAAGTTCTGGAATTAAATGTGCAAGCCCATTTAACACAGAAACAGAATTGTTGATATCAAAAATGGAGGAGTACACGTTAAAAAAGGCTGGCCATTCGGTTGAGTTACAGTGCATTACAATGGTATTGTGCAAGGAAGTGTACATGTGGAAAAATATCATAAGGTGCTTGCTTGCACACACGGTAGATCCATTAATCCTCCATTCACAAGTTCAGCGCGTGGGGCACTGTGTGAGATTCTGTGCATGACATCATGTATTGCAGTACTATTTATGCATAATATAAAGTATTATGCATACAAATTTTATGCACAATATTTTATATTGAAAATTTAAAAAAATAAAAAAAATAAAAATTGAAAAAAATTGAAAAGCAGATAAAATAGCTTTTCATTTTTTTTAATTTAATTTTTTTTTATTTTTTTTTAATTTTTTTTCAGTCAATATGTAAAAAAAATATCCATTTAACCTGCATTATAATGAGCCCGCATTGTGTTTTCCTTTATGACGACTTAATTGTACAGTACTGCGTTGACTTGTCCTTTTCCGGCCACCATACAGATTTGAATAGATTTTGCAGTTGCGCGTTTTACTCGTTTTCTTCAGTGGTTTGGCCCTCTGCGGTGACAGTAGTTTCAGTCTCTCAGTGTGAGCGAGTTCCTGTGAAGGTCGTGTATTCGATACGGTGAGTCAAAACGTTTCCGTTTGACATTGGAATTTGTAACTAATTAAGTGTTTGTTAGAAATAATGCTATCTTTGATACAAAATTAAAAGCACTGTAAATATCAGTTCATATGGAGCGTTTTCTAGAGGGACGGCCTGTGTACTCTGTGTGTCATTTGTGAAGGCCAACCTAAAGCTTCGGATTAAATTAGCGTACGTGTCTGTGTGTCACAACAGTGTATTCAAAATCATAATCGCTCGATTCTTACTGACTTCTAATAGAAATATTAGCAGCATTTTAAAATGGAGCATTACACCACGATTGGTCGGTGGAGTTGCTGCAGTCTTTCCTGTGGTGCGTCGGGGTAACGGCATAGGGAAAGGGCATCTTGTTGTTGTGGTTAAGAACGAAGGGTTGACTTCATCATCTAAACATGCTATCACCGTCTGTCTTTCAAAACAACTTCATGTGAAACCCGATTCAATGATTAGATATCTCTGTTTGAACGCTGTCTGTATTGCGTATGAAAAGCAGGAAGCCAGTATTTTCAGGTGCTCTATAATAACAGTTGAAGTTGTTGTGTGTCTAAATGCATTCACTTGACTTTTCACAGAAACACCTACGTTGTGAGTTTCGACAGCAGGCTGGACCAAGGTCACTTATCTGTTGCAAAATGCACGAACCCTCTCAAAAGAATTTACAATGGCAGTAACGTGCATGTGTAACAAACAGACACACAAACGTATAACAAGGAGGCAGTGGATAATGTAGCAGGTGTATTGGGAAGGGTCGTGTCCATAAATAAAGTGTAGGCGGTTTTGTTTCCTAGATTAGCCGCAATGTCTGCAGGAACACTGGCTAAACCCGCAATGCGCGGTCTACTCGGTAAACGTCTACGATTCCACCTGGCTGTTGCTTTCACGCTGTCTTTGGCTGCAGCAGCAGGATTTAAGGTATGGTAACCCCGTTTTTATACTAGCATAACACATGGAGCCTTGTTTACAAAAGGATACATATATTGGGAGTGGGGGGTGATGGGTCCCTGTGAAATATTTGGGTAAATGACCACACACATCTCAGCCCCCTAAATAGGATCATTATTAAACATATGCAGCTTCACCCCTAGCACCTAAATCTGATCTGTAGAGATCACTTTCATCATAAGATCAGATGCTTCAGGGATTATAAACCATGAACAAAATGGGCATGTTCTTTTGCAACCAGTGTAGATTTTATTAAACTCACGTTTTCTACAGTAGTGTCATTAATTCTTATTTGTGTGCTTCAGTTTTCAGTAACAGAACCCAGGAAACAGGCGTACGCTGAGTTCTACAAGAACTATGATGCCATGAAGGAGTTTGAAGCAATGAGGGAGGCTGGTGTGTTTCAGAGTGTGCGGCCCAAAGGCCAGTAAAGAACCATTTTAAAGTAAGTGATTATTATTATTATTATTATTATTATTATTATTATTATTATTGTGGTGCATGCACACACATCGTTTTCTGTAAGATTATGAAGAGGACCTGGAGAACATTCTGGTAGAATTTCAAGCTTTAAAACAATAAGACAAAGCAACATTAAGAGGTTAATAAATGTGTCGTTTGAAACATTCCCATGTTTAAAATGGCAGTAA
The DNA here is from genome assembly GCF_902713425.1 of Acipenser ruthenus. NCBI lineage: Eukaryota > Metazoa > Chordata > Actinopteri > Acipenseriformes > Acipenseridae > Acipenser > Acipenser ruthenus. The sequence goes on from NC_081217.1 coordinate 573,172, forward strand.
ACGTGCCTTTTAAGGGTCTCTGCTTGCATTGAAGCCTTGATTAGCAGTCATTACGATTAGCATCCTGATGCAGTCCAGCCACCAGGAACGAATGCCGTCTAATCAGGGTTTCTGTTGCTTGAAAGAACCACGCTTGTGTTTATGAAGACTATGATGAAAATGCGAGGGTGATGTTTTAACACACAGTGGATAAGCTTGAATATGGACAATCAAAGCATGCCTCCTGGGCTGGTGTGTACGCATGTGTTTTGTTTAATGTTCAGTTTCATTTCTTTTTGTGTTTCAGGTGGAGCCCTTTGTTGTTGATTCCTGGTTTAAATTTCCAGCACCTTCACAAAATCCAGTAAGAAAGACATGTGAAGTAGACATGACTTGACCCTGGCCGTGTATTTCAGATGTGCTCTGATAACATGTAATAAACTGTTTCCTCACCGAGTGTCGTGTTTGGGTTTCATTTCACGTGATTTACTTGGAAAGGTACAGAAATGAGCTTGATCGTAGTTTTGTTTCATGCAGTAAACCAATGCATGCTAATCTTACTATTTCATGAAGCCTTTAACATAGCAAGCACTGGCAAAGCAGATAGAATAACAGAACACTTCAGGACTGTCTACAGGTGCACAATGAGATGCTGACACACGGCAAAGTCATGGAATTGGACATTCTGTCTTTCTATGTGAACATTGTTAAATGATGCCACATTTAAATGCCTAAAAGCAGTGGATTTTTCAAGGTTTACAAATGGGTGATTAAATTAGAGTTATATAGCACCTGAATAAACATGCACATATTCACTTACATGTAGAAGGGTTATATATTATTTATATAACACAAATAAATTATTCTGGAAATAAATATTGTCTTGATCAAAATGAAATTGGTATTTTTTTGCCTATGCTATGGTTCACACAACACCCCCTGGATGTTAGGAGATACTAATGTTGATGAAATACTTGTTAATATGTATTAGGGCAGCAGTGTGGAGTAGTGGTTAGGGCTCTGGACTCTGGACCAGAGGGTTGTGGGTTCAATCCCCAGTGGGGGACACTGCTGTTGTACCCTTGAGCAAGGTACTTTACCTAGATTGCTCCAGTAAAAAAAAAAAACAACTGTATATATGGGTAATTGTATGTAAAATAATGTGATATCTGTATAATGTGAAATAATGTATAATGTGATATCATGTGACAATTGTAAGTCGCCCTGGATAAGGGCGTCTGCTAAGAAATTAATAATAATAATAATAATAATAATAATAATATGGGCAGAGTCTGAGGTGAACTGTGCTTTCTAAAAGCATTCATGAGCAGCGCCTTCCTGTTTTCACTGCTCGTCTCAGCTGTCAGCACTGATAGCATTGAGGGAACTCCAGTATCAATGTGGAGGAGAGGGCAGTTCTGTAGGGTTCTACCTTCACAGAAGTAAGAAGGGAAAAGCTGAAGTAAGCAATGCTACAGGTTTAGTACTGAAGCAAAACAAGGGTCGGGCCAATGCATTGCAAAACCTTTAGCGACTGCAGCTCGAGGCTGGTCTGTTTCAGGTGATGCAGTAAATAGGGCTCGTATATATATGCGGGCACTTGCACTGTGCTCCGGTTTCAGGTGATGCAGTAAATAGGGCTCGTATATATATGCGGACACTTGCACTGTGCTCCGAGTCCGGCTCCTTTGTTCTCGGCTCAGTTGCATGTGCGTCCTGCGCTGGAGAGAGCCGCCCGCAGCAGCAGCAGCTGTAGGGTTACTGAGCGCTAGTCGGCCTGCCCGTCACTTTACTTCCTGTTTTCAATTGTCAGGAGGCGGAAGAAACGGAGAAAGAAGAAATACGAGTTGCGAGCGAAAAAAAAAAAAAGCAATCGGAGAAAAAGTGACGCTATCAAGAGACATGGAGATCAAACTGACCTAAGGAAGCGAAGCGGCGTAGCAGTTGCGTGTCCAGCTATCCAGTTAAAAGAATTATACAGCGGAGGAGAGCAGCGGAATTAAGCCGAGGAAACACGCACAGCCCGCTCAGAGAAACTCAAGTTTCAGGTCGACTCGGTTGAGGCTCCACACGAGGAAGCCAGAGCCATGGAGACGGTGCAAATGAGGAACAACCCGCGCAGGTACAACCATTGCAATGTTGTGAACACGTTATACCCAGACAGAGAGGCAGCGTTAAACTAACTGTACAGCGTGCGGTGCAGGAGGATTACACAAATACGAAGCTTAAAAGAGACGGGAGGTGCTGGCCGTGCAGCGACACAAACGAGGAAACTCCTCCTTCGGGGATTGCCACAGTGAATCGTTTCTGTGAAATTATTATCGTTATTATGATCTGATGGGACTGTCCGGGATTTTAATTTTAAATCTCCATCTAGACATAGTTACAGAAATCCCATTAATGTTTTATATATAATACGAACCGACGCTTACGTCTCCAGCACGTTAAGTTTAGCACAAACCAAATACGGAAATTAAGGCACACAGTGATATTTGTTATATTTTATTGGTAGGTAGAGATAACGCATGGCTTCTTCTGTTGCAGGCTGTATGTATGTATGTGTGTGTGTGTGTGTGTGTATTATATATATTTATCCCGCAGTTTTTCAGGACTGCCACCCTTACACACGCATGGATGCTCAGCCGAACAGTTTGGCTTGCATTTGTTCAGGGTCTGTGAGCTCGACACTGTGTTGACAAACCGGAAACGTGTTGCTGCGCTTTGCTGACGCTGCCAGCACAGGGTACCCGAGTGTAACATTCTGCCTTGCTGCCTGCCCCTTCCGAAGAATGAGGGGTTTGCTGTCTTCCCGTGAGAGAGACAGTGGTGCTGCACACCGCGGAACAGAATGAACCCAGGAGGAGGGAGGATAGTTAGCGTGCAGGCAGCAGCTCTGTCCCCTTAGCATTTCGGTTTGGCCTATCCGGAGGGCAGCTCGCAGCTCAGTGTTACTGTCTGCTTCGCTCTGTCTGCGTGTCCTTGCTTGTTTGCATTCTTTAGCAGTGGGCTACAGGTATGTATAGCTGACAGCAAGCAGTTTTTAATTTTTGCCCCAGTACATTTTGAGCGTTGTTTCCTCAGACATGCATTGAAGTTAATGAAGTATAACTAAACACAAAACCCATCTTTCAAAGTATCTGATGAAGTGACTTCACTGTAATCAAAGTAACCTGCCCTTTACCCACATGTCTGTCATCAGACGTGGGCTCCCTGTATGGATCCCTTTAGTAATAGCTTTTGCATAGATTGAAACGCTCTGTGAGTTTTTTTTTTTTTTTTTTCATGTATTATCCTGCATTGGCTTGCATTGTAATTTGTGGCTGCATGTTCTTTTTACCAGTGGCCCCTGATTAAATCATTGCTGTATCTAATCTCTGGCAGTTAGCTGGAGGGTATGAAGGCAGTGAGAGAAGTCCTGCGATGATCGCTTGCTTATCTGCTTCTCACAGTGCTGTGTGGTCACACGTCTTGGGTCACTAACAGGGACTGGCCCCGTGTTATCAAGGGCTTGCAGTTCTCCACGTTGTGTGGGCAGGATAAACAAAGCGCTCCTAACACAATGACCCAGAGCTGCCAGGGACACTGCAGTGAGTGGCAGGGATCCCCTCAAGTCTTCTGAAACATTGGGGTGCTGCAAAAACCCTCTCATTGTGACAATCCTCTGTTTCACAGGCAACTAAAGAAGCTAAGTGAGGACAGCTTAACTAAACAGCCAGAAGAAGTCTTTGACGTTTTGGAAAAGCTGGGAGAAGGGTAAGTTCTGTTTACAGTGCTGAATGAGATCTACTGTTCACCTGTTCTGTTTTAATCCAGGGCTCACTGTTCTGTATTGCTTTCCAACATTGTGCTCAAAAGGACCGGATTAGTGCCTGCTGTGTTAAATTATATATATATATATATATATATATAGGAAATCAAGAGACCGACTGTGAGGGTATAAACTACACCCCATTGAAGTGACACATCTGTGCACTGTGAGGGTATAAACTACACCCCATTGAAGTGACACACCTGTGCACTGTGAGGGTATAAACTACACCCCATTGAAGTGACACACCTGTGCACTGTGAGGGTATAAACTACACCCCATTGAAGTGACACACCTGTGCACTGTGAGGGTATAAACTACACCTCATTGAACTCTTGCATTCCAATGTGAAGATATAGAGCCCATTTCAGTGCTGTTTGAGTTCACTCCCCTGAGAGAGGAGGCGCCGTGTCACAGATGTGTTCACAGTCTCTTCCTGTTACACAACACCATCTTAGTGAGCTGCAAAGTGAAACTGTCCTGCTCAGCGAATAGGCTCTTTCACTGTGGAAGCTTCATCCAGTTTAAACCACTTTACACAGTGTAATCCAGAACAGGTTAAATATCCAGTTGAGAAAAAAAGAAGTGATGTGTGAAGTATAAAAAAGGGAAGTGATCATTGTTGTAGTTTGTGTGTTTGCGAGGTTCTCGTGGGTAAATAACTTGTGTAATGTCATCAATCACTTCTACAGAAAACCCTTTATATGCACTCAAGGGTTGATTTGATTGATACCCTGCAGCTGTCAGTTTTATAACACAGTTTACAGCAGAGGGGAATTGCCTTGGATTGCATTGGTCAGTTATCCATGGCTATCCTGAGAAAACTTTACGAATACGTGGCTTCAATCCCAGGGGATGGTTCCTTCATGAAAATGCTCTAAAAATCCACCAGAGGCTTATACTGCAGGTTGATCAAATCAACCCCATGGTATGTCTTATTACAAGACAGGGATGGAAATAAGACTCCTATTGCTTATCATTTACATTCCACATTTTACTACTAGCCACAGTGTATAGGTAACAAGCTCATCATTAAACACAGTTCAACCCAGGATGGATCAGACTGCTATATAAACAGGCTCTGTCATTGATCTCTCTCTCTTTCTCTCACTCTTTCTCTCCCTCGCTCGCTCTCTCTCCCTCCATCTCCCTCTCTCTCTCCCTTTCTCTCTCCCTTTCTCCCTCTCTCTCTCTCCCCCTCTCTTTCTCTCTCCCCTCTCTCCCTCTCTCCCCCTCTCCCTCTCTCCCCCTCTCCCTCTCTCCCCCTCTCTCCCTCTCTCTCCCCCTCTCTTGCTCGCTCTCTCTCCCCCTCCCTCTCTATCCCTCCCTCTCCCTCTCTCCCTCTTTCTCTCCCCCTCTCCCTCTCTCTCCCTCCCTCTCCCCCTCTCTCTCCCCTCTCCCTCTCTATCCTTCCTTCTCTCTCCCTCTTTCTCTCCCCCTCTCCCTCTCTCTCTCTCCCCCTCTCTCCCTCCCTCTCCCTCTCTATCCCTCCCTCTCCCTCTCTCTCTCCCCCTCTCCCTCTCTTTCTCTCTCGCTCTCTCCCTCTCTCTCTGTCCACACAGTGTTTGTATTGGTGTTTTTTTTCTTCTATCAGTGAATTGCCCCTGCTCTGTATATCGATGGACTGTCTTATCTAATGTGCATTTCCTCTGTTTCTAGGTCCTATGGCTGCGTCTTTAAAGCGAATTACAAAGAAACGGGTGAGATTGTAGCAATCAAGCAGGTTCCCGTGGAGTCAGACCTGCAGGAAATCATTAAGGAAATCTCTATCATGCAGCAGTGTAACAGGTAAGCAGAGCCTCTGAAATCTCTATCGTGCAGCAGTGTAACAGGGAAGCAGAGCCTCTGAAATCTCTATCGTGCAGCGGTGTAACAGGGAAGCAGAGCCTCTGAAATCTCTATCGTGCAGCAGTGTAACAGGGAAGCAGAGCCTCTGAAATCTCTATCGTGCAGCAGTGTAACAGGGAAGCAGAGCCTCTGAAATCTCTATCGTGCAGCAGTGTAACAGGGAAGCAGAGCCTCTGAAATCTCTATCATGCAGCAGTGTAACAGGGAAGCAGAGCCCCTGAAATCTCTATCATTATTATTCTTGTTATTATCATCATTGTGAAGCGGTTCAGCATGTATGGGTTTCATTTGTGCTGCTGTTTTTAATATAATGAAGCTGTCACTCTTCTTGTCCATGTTGCAGTCCTCATGTGGTGCGGTACTATGGAAGCTATTTTAAGAACACAGATTTGTGGATAGTTATGGAGTACTGTGGAGCAGGGTCTGTGTCGGACATAATCCGGCTGAGAAATAAAACGGTGAGTTCCTTTCTCGTGCCTGTGCTTGTGGATTTGTTAACAGCTGTTGTAGTCTGTTATTAAGTGATTTGCAGTGAGTGATACTGCCCTTTATAAGTTTCCATTTGGATGCTCATTGGGTAGTTTTCCTGGGGTTGTACTATGCATTTACCATCGATTTTGTCATGTTGTTAAATTTGCTTTACAGTGCCTCCCTGTGCTTTACCATGCTTTCACTGTGTTGCATTCCACTATGATTTCACTATGATAAAGTTTTATAAGGAAAGCTGAACATTAACATGACAAAGATATTCTTTCTCTCAAGTTAACCGAAGAGGAAATCGCCACAATATTACAGTCGACTCTCAAAGGACTCGAATACCTGCACTTCATGAGAAAAATCCACAGAGATATCAAAGCTGGGAATATCCTGCTGAACACAGAGGGACATGCTAAACTGGCAGATTTTGGTGTAGCAGGTCAGCTAACGGTAGGTACATCAAAGTGATCTCGTGACATGCAGATATATTCTAAGGTGCCTCTGTCCACATTGCTGTTTCAATTGTCAGTCGATTTGTTGGCTGGCACAAAACCTTTTTCCTGAGTGAAAACCTTCTTGTAAAAAGTGTGGCACGTCCGCGCTGTGCTGCGTACTGTGAGTCGGTGACACACTGTCTTTGTTTCCTAGGATACCATGGCTAAACGCAACACTGTGATAGGCACTCCGTTTTGGATGGCCCCTGAAGTCATTCAGGAGATCGGGTACAATTGTGTAGCGGACATCTGGTCCCTGGGAATAACCACCATAGAGATGGCAGAAGGAAAGCCTCCCTACGCAGATATTCATCCAATGAGAGTAAGTTTATTCAGCAGAAAGAAAGAGTTGACGAGGTTTCAGGGTGGCGTTAATCACAAAGATGTTTCTTTAAACGCATGAAAAGGTTTTGTGGCTCTGTCACAGCCGCTGAGCCAGGTTTGTGCAAAACAGCCTGACCGTGCCAGTGCTGGTTCTTAGTAGTTGTGAAACAGCCCGACCGCGCCAGTGCTGGTTCTTAATAGTTGTGAAACAGCCTGACCGCACCAGTGCTGGTTCTTAGTAGTTGTGAAACAGCCCGACCGCACCAGTGCTGGTTCTTAGTAGTTGTGAAACAGCCTGACCGCACCAGTGCTGGTTCTTAGTAGTTGTGAAACAGCCCGACCGCACCAGTGCTGGTTCTTAGTAGTTGTGAAACAGCCCGACCGCACCAGTGCTGGTTCTTAGTAGTTGTGAAACAGCCCGACCGCGCCAGTGCTGGTTCTTAGTAGTTGTGAAACAGCCTGACCGCACCTGTGCTGGTTCTTAGTAGTTGTGAAACAGCCCGACCGCACCTGTGCTGGTTCTTAGTAGTTGTGAAACAGCCCGACCGCACCTGTGCTGGTTCTTAGTAGTTGTGAAACAGCCCGACCGCACCAGTGCTGGTTCTTAGTAGTTGTGAAACAGCCCGACCGCACCAGTGCTGGTTCTTAGTAGTTGTGAAACAGCCCGACCGCACCAGTGCTGGTTCTTAGTAGTTGTGAAACAGCCCGACCGCACCAGTGCTGGTTCTTAGTAGTTGTGAAACAGCCCGACCGCACCAGTGCTGGTTCTTAGTAGTTGTGAAACAGCCCGACCGCACCAGTGCTGGTTCTTAGTAGTTGTGAAACAGCCCGACCGCGCCAGTGCTGGTTCTTAATAGTTGTGAAACAGCCTGACCGCACCAGTGCTGGTTCTTAGTAGTTGTGAAACAGCCCGACCGCACCAGTGCTGGTTCTTAGTAGTTGTGAAACAGCCTGACCGCACCAGTGCTGGTTCTTAGTAGTTGTGAAACAGCCCGACCGCACCAGTGCTGGTTCTTAGTAGTTGTGAAACAGCCCGACCGCACCAGTGCTGGTTCTTAGTAGTTGTGAAACAGCCCGACCGCGCCAGTGCTGGTTCTTAGTAGTTGTGAAACAGCCTGACCGCACCTGTGCTGGTTCTTAGTAGTTGTGAAACAGCCCGACCGCACCTGTGCTGGTTCTTAGTAGTTGTGAAACAGCCCGACCGCACCAGCGCTGGTTCTTAGTAGTTGTGAAACAGCCCGACCGCACCTGTGCTGGTTCTTAGTAGTTGTGAAACAGCCCGACCGCACCAGCGCTGGTTCTTAGTAGTTGTGAAACAGCCCGACCGCACCTGTGCTGGTTCTTAATAGTTGTGAAACAGCCCGACCGCACCAGTGCTGGTTCTTAGTAGTTGTGAAACAGCCCGACCGCACCAGTGCTGGTTCTTAGTAGTTGTGAAACAGCCCGACCGCACCAGTGCTGGTTCTTAGTAGTTGTGAAACAGCCCGACCGCACCAGTGCTGGTTCTTAGTAGTTGTGAAACAGCCCGACCGCACCAGTGCTGGTTCTTAGTAGTTGTGAAACAGCCCGACCGCACCTGTGCTGGTTCTTAGTAGTTGTGAAACAGCCCGACCGCACCTGTGCTGGTTCTTAGTAGTTGTGAAACAGCCCGACCGCACCAGTGCTGGTTCTTAGTAGTTGTGAAACAGCCCGACCGCACCAGCGCTGGTTCTTAGTAGTTGTGAAACAGCCCGACCGCACCAGCGCTGGTTCTTAGTAGTTGTGAAACAGCCCGACCGCACCAGCGCTGGTTCTTAGTAGTTGTGAAACAGCCCGACCGCACCAGCGCTGGTTCTTAGTAGTTGTGAAACAGCCCGACCGCACCAGCGCTGGTTCTTAGTAGTTGTGAAACAGCCCGACCGCACCAGCGCTGGTTCTTAGTAGTTGTGAAACAGCCCAACCGCACCAGCGCTGGTTCTTAGTAGTTGTGATTTCTTTCGCTTCTCCTCCTAGTTGTCACTGGCTAGTCCCTCTCTGATCCAGTGCTTGAACCACATGCAGGGTTCAGCCTTGCTCAGAGGAGCTGCTTCAGAGACGTGGGGTTTTATTGTGCGGGACCCCCACACCCAGCCAGGCTGTCAGCAGGACTGGTTTGTGTCATGAAGAGAGGGGTGGGGTAGGCAGGATCGTTTTATCATTGTGTGTGTGTTTGCAGTTGTTCATGTTCAGTGCTTTGTTTTAACAGGCGATTTTCATGATTCCTACAAACCCTCCTCCTACGTTTAGGAATCCGGAAACGTGGTCTGACAGCATGAATGATTTTGTGAAGCAGTGCCTTGTGAAGAACCCTGAAAACAGAGCAACAGCCACACAGCTGCTCCAGGTCAGACTGAGAATACAATACAATACAATACAATACAATACAATACAATACAATACAATAGAGCTGCTGCAGGTCAGACTGAGAATACAATACAATACAATACAATACAATACACTAGAGCTGCTGCAGGTCAGACTGATATACAAGACAATACAACACAATACAGTCTGTGTTTATATAGCACTCTTCATTAACAGAGTAATTCATTAACAGGTTATATAATGCATTCAAATCCAAGCTCAAGACAGCATTTCAAGAAGCTTCCACAGGCTTTATGTTTCCAGTCACACCAATTTGCTTTGTGTTTCCTCCTAGCACCCCTTTATAAAGAGTGCCAAACCCATCTCGATTCTCCGAGATCTGATCAATGACTCCATAGAGATCAAAATCAAGCAGGACGCTCAGCTCCGGGAGCAGGACCAAGATGATGAAGAGAACTCTGTGAGTCCTGAAATTCTTACTGTATCCAGGAGAGTAGGGCGGCCGTGTTGGAAGACACTGGCTCTGTGAGTCCTGGAATTCTTACTGTATCCAGGAGAGTAGGGCGGCCGTGTTGGAAGACACTGGCTCTGTGAGTCCTGGAATTCTTACTGTATCCAGGAGAGTAGGGCGGCCGTGTTGGAAGACACTGGCTATGTTCACCGTCATCCTTTATTTTACACCGTTTGCAATAGTTCAGGGCACTGTCGTCTTCAAAAGCTAGCTGTGTCCCGACTAACCTCCCAGACAGCGATGCAGTGGGAACCCAGCAAGGGCTGTGACTGAGTGCCTTCTATATCAGAGCAGTGCAGTCTACATTTCCAGGACCCCCTTGTAAATGAGGTACATCTCCCCTCGCAGGATGAAGAGGAGGTGGACTCGGGCACCATGGTGAGGGCGAGCTCGGGGTGCTCAGGGAAGTCGGACACCATGCGAGCGGCCGGCACGCTGAGCGAGGGCTCCAACACCATGATCCAGCACGACGGCACCATGGAGAGCCGCATGGGCACCATGGTGATCAACACTGAAGAGCAGGAGGAGGAGGAGGAGGAGGCGGGCACCATGAAGAGTACGTAGCAGTGCACGCTCGTTTCTTTATTTCTCTTCCTTTCTTTCTCTTTCATTTTTTATATATTTAATCCGTGTGCCATTAAAATAGGACTCCGATTGGGGACGAACTGAACAGTTTAAACGTTGCCCGGGGTAAAGACTGAACGTGTGTGTGTTCCTCAATTCCTTCACCCCATCATTCAGTGTACTGCCTCTATTGCAAACCTTGAAGATATTGCAGTGTATCCACAAGGTGGCCTCAGAGCCACACCTAATTAAATGCTGCTGTTTCTCTGGGAGCCGTGACTCCAGCAGAGGGAGTAAGAGGTTGAGATTTCCTAGAGAGAATTTAACACTAGCAGGACCTGCGCACATCACAGCACACTGATCCTACAGGCTATTGCATTAATAACAGGAACAGTGAGAGCTGGTTTAACACTAGCAGGACCTGCGCACATCACAGCACACTGATCCTACAGGCTATTGCATTAATAACAGGAACAGTGAGAGCTGGTTTAACACTAGCAGGACCTGCGCACATCACAGCACACTGATCCCACAGGCTATTGCATTAATAACAGGAACAGTGAGAGCTGGTTTAACACTAGCAGGACCTGCGCACATCACATCACACTGATCCTACAGGCTATTGCATTAATAACAGGAACAGTGAGAGCTGGTTTAACACTAGCAGGACCTGCGCACATCACAGCACACTGATCCCACAGGCTATTGCATTAATAACAGGAACAGTGAGAGCTGGTTTAACACTAGCAGGACCTGCGCACATCACAGCACACTGATCCCACAGGCTATTGCATTAATAACAGGAACAGTGAGAGCTGGTTTAACACTAGCAGGACCTGCGCACATCACAGCACACTGATCCCACAGGCTATTGCATTAATAACAGGAACAGTGAGAGCTGGTTTAACACTAGCAGGACCTGCGCACATCACAGCACACTGATCCTACAGGCTATTGCATTAATAACAGGAACAGTGAGAGCTGGTTTAACACTAGCAGGACCTGCGCACATCACAGCACACTGATCCCACAGGCTATTGCATTAATAACAGGAACAGTGAGAGCTGGTTTAACACTAGCAGGACCTGCGCACATCACAGCACACTGATCCCACAGGCTATTGCATTAATAACAGGAACAGTGAGAGCTGGTTTAACACTAGCAGGACCTGCGCACATCACAGCACACTGATCCCACAGGCTATTGCATTAATAACAGGAACAGTGAGAGCTGGTTTAACACTAGCAGGACCTGCGCACATCACATCACACTGATCCTACAGGCTATTGCATTAATAACAGGAACAGTGAGAGCTGGTTTAACACTAGCAGGACCTGCGCACATCACAGCACACTGATCCTACAGGCTATTGCATTAATAACAGGAACAGTGAGAGCTGGTTTAACACTAGCAGGACCTGCGCACATCACAGCACACTGATCCCACAGGCTATTGCATTAATAACAGGAACAGTGAGAGCTGGTTTAACACTAGCAGGACCTGCGCACATCACAGCACACTGATCCCACAGGCTATTGCATTAATAACAGGAACAGTGAGAGCTGGTTTAACACTAGCAGGACCTGCGCACATCACAGCACACTGATCCCACAGGCTATTGCATTAATAACAGGAACAGTGAGAGCTGGTTTAACACTAGCAGGACCTGCGCACATCACAGCACACTGATCCCACAGGCTATTGCATTAATAACAGGAACAGTGAGAGCTGGTTTAACACTAGCAGGACCTGCGCACATCACAGCACACTGATCCTACAGGCTATTGCATTAATAACAGGAACAGTGAGAGCTGGTTTAACACTAGCAGGACCTGCGCACATCACAGCACACTGATCCTACAGGCTATTGCATTAATAACAGGAACAGTGAGAGCTGGTTTAACACTAGCAGGACCTGCGCACATCACAGCACACTGATCCCACAGGCTATTGCATTAATAACAGGAACAGTGAGAGCTGGTTTAACACTAGCAGGACCTGCGCACATCACAGCACACTGATCCCACAGGCTATTGCATTAATAACAGGAACAGTGAAAGCTGGTTTAACACTAGCAGGACCTGCGCACATCACAGCACACTGATCCTACAGGCTATTGCATTAATAACAGGAACAGTGAGAGCTGGTTTAACACTAGCAGGACCTGCGCACATCACAGCACACTGATCCTACAGGCTATTGCATTAATAACAGGAACAGTGAGAGCTGGTTTAACACTAGCAGGACCTGCGCACATCACAGCACACTGATCCTACAGGCTATTGCATTAATAACAGGAACAGTGAGAGCTGGTTTAACACTAGCAGGACCTGCGCACATCACAGCACACTGATCCCACAGGCTATTGCATTAATAACAGGAACAGTGAGAGCTGGTTTAACACTAGCAGGACCTGCGCACATCACAGCACACTGATCCCACAGGCTATTGCATTAATAACAGGAACAGTGAGAGCTGGTTTAACACTAGCAGGACCTGCGCACATCACATCACAGCGCACTGATTCAAACCAAGCTGCTTATCAGCTGTTGGCAATATCAAGAAAGAGTGCAAAGTACCGCGACAGAGATCTTAAGAAAGCATAAAACCTTTCTAAAACAAGCTTGTGTCTTTATTAAAGGGATTGTGCTTTTTGTATGCGTCAATCTGAATTGTTTTCATTCCTGCTGCTGTTTTCTACAAAGTGTTCCTGTTTCCTTTAACGCAGGGAGAGACGAGACTATGCAGCCTGTGAAGCCCTCCTTCCTGGAGTACTTTGAGCAGAAGGAGAAGGAGATCCAAGCCAACAGCCACAGCAACAAAAGTGATCGAAGCAACAGCTCTTCAGAGGGCTGGAAAGTACCTCCGGAGGGAGACTTTGAAAATGTAAGTAACTTTATTATATTGAGTGAAACCCCAACACTGCCCACTGAGGTCCTGGGACAAGACAGCTATAATACACTCATGAGTATTTCTACATTATAAAACCACATGCATATTTTATATTGAGAGCAGTCTCAATGAGGCCAGTGCACACAAGGGGAGTGTGCATTTTGCATTTTAAAATATTTCATTCAAATGGAATACTTTTTCAAACAGGAGGTGTGTATACACATATACCAGACTATTCAAATTTAAATGATACATTTCATTTATCATTTACAATTGACTTTAGAATGCAAATAGTGCAGCACAGTCCCAATAGAGAATGATTATTCTTCAAATGTCTGTAGAGTGAAGATAAAAAGCTCCTTTAATGTATTTTCCAGACATGCTGGGTTTGAGTTTAGCATTCATCAGTCTTATCTGTGAAAGTGTGACGCTGGGAATGGAACAGAGCAGCGAGAGACTTCCTTTCACACGTTTGCTGGAGGATCCTTTCAGGGGGCGTGTTCATGAACTTCAGCAATGCTCTACATTGCTTGAAAGAAACCTCATTGTTTCTTAGAAAATGCAGGGGATTCAAACTCAAAATAAATATATAGTAAAATAATTTGATAACAAATAGCTGTTGCATGCAGTGAGAATGTGTAGGACCCAGTGTATTACTTTGAGTCTAGTACTGGCAGGCAGGACTGGATCCTGGGACCCGGGTGAAGAGAACTGGTGGACCTTCTTCTGCACATTAAAGGGCTGCGTCGCGTTCAGATACTGCCCAGTATAACACCTTTCGTTGCGCTTAGCAAAATGTATGCTGTTGCTGCTTCAAGTGTTCGATCAGTGCAAGTCCCTACTGCGTTTCAAAGTAGTTCAGTAATGCCCACGGCTGTTGATTTGCATTTTTCTAGGAGGAATTAGCTGCCAAATGCGACATTAAGTGAGGTTGTGAGGCATCTAAACAGGCCTGCTGTGTTCAGTGCTGTTCTGTGTTGAAGGGCAGGTCATTTACAAGTTGGGATTCAGGTTAATAATGCTGTAACGTAGAGAAAGCGCAGGTCGTTTACAAGTTGGCATTCAGCTGTATTTCTGTTGACGTTTTATTTTCCTTTGCTGAATCAACTAACTTCTGAGTATTTTGCAGAGCAATACATTTTTTTCAGAGTGTTTAGAGGTTTCACATGTAGTTTGAATCAGCTGAGGTTTGTTTGCGTCTGTCATTGCCCCCAAAGTAACAGTAATCCTGCACACCATTGCATTTGTATTTGTGCTTTCCTATGACCTTCTTTCTGTCTGACTTCTAGCATGGATGCATTCATTGAGCGGATCTTCATGTCCGTATCATTTATAAAATACTAGTTTTGATCAATGCATGTTTCACATTATTGAATAATGGCACGCCTGTTAGGAATGAATAAGGATTTGTATTTGGTGTGCTTGTCGTGGTCTTTGATTGAGATTCAGAGGAGCAGGGGCTGGAATGGACTGGCATACTTTATTTATCAGTCTAGTTTTACAGGGCTGGGGTACCTGGGTATCAGTCCAATTTTACAGGGCTGGAGTACCTGGGTATCAGTCCAGTTTTACAGGGCTGGGTTACCTGGGTATCAGTCCAGTTTTACAGGGATGGGTTACCTGGGTATCAGTCCAGTTTTACAGGGCCTGGAGTTCCTGGGTATCAGTCCAGTTTTACAGGGCTGGAGTACCTGGGTATCAGTCCAGTTTTACAGGGCTGGAGTACCTGGGTATCAGTCCAGTTTTACAGGGCTGGGGTACCTGGGTATCAGTTCAGTCTTATAGACTGTATTGGATTGTTGCTGGGGATGACTGCACACTAATTTTGAATGATGTGAACAGTGCTTGTCGTTGCAGACTCAGTGATTATAATGAACTGCTTGTTGTGTGTAAGGACCACAGTGTCAGTGGAGCTGCTCCCCTGTTGAAAAGCCTATTACTCTGGTGCTTGTGATTATTATAAGGCATCTGTCACTGCGTGCCTGAAAACATTCACTGTAGCAATGGGATCGTTTGTCTCGTTCACCACAGAAGCTGCAGCAGCAGCCCTGGATTAATAAAAGAAAAACCGCCAACAGGGAATCGCTGGTGTACGAGAACAGTTTTAGTTGTGTGTAAATTTACAAGTTTCATTTGAGCAGTCGTGCATTATTCATATAGTGTGTGTTTATGATTTTACATAATTGGTTCTTCATGAAGTTACACTGAATATGAATTAAGGATATAACAATAAATATGGAAACCAAACCAACTGAGTGTTCAATTGTAAATCTAAAAAAAACATTCTGTACAGGCAAGTGAGGCCGGTGTCTTCAGGGATGGGAATAAGACTCCCACTGCAGAGCCGTTTGATCCATTCCTGGTTTTACTATGAGTTTACTAAGACACACCTGAGCTTGTTATCCGTACACTGGGTCTAATCAAGCTTGTCTTATTGTCCTGTCGTCTTTGAGCCATGCGTTAGCAGCTTCAAACCCTGTCAGTGAATGTGTTGTGCTTGCAGATGAGAAGCTGGACCGTGGAGGACCTGCAGACCAGGCTGACCTCCCTCGACCCGATGATGGAGCAGGAAATCGAGGAGATCCGGCAGAGGTACCAGGCGAAGAGGCAGCCCATCCTCGACGCCATCGACGCCAAGAAACGCAGGCAGAAGAACTTCTGAGCTGTGTGTTTTGCTTTTGAAGGGGGGGGGAGGAATATGGACCATTCTTACTAGCGAGTTGTAAACAATATGCAAAGCAGTGACTCTGAACTCAATGGTTGCCTTTTGTTTAGTTTTTTGGGGGTTCTACATGTTTGTGCGTGCGTGTCTTTGTATTTTCTGCAAACATTTTTAAACTGCTGTTTCTTACTCCCAGGAGTAATCCCCATACATGTTTCTTTGTTCATGTGTGTTTCATCGATGCAGCTGCTGGTATAGCATGGTAATCCGTGGACGCGTGGACACTCACAACAGAGCTGTGTATATTTCTGATAGGGTGTAGATTTAGTGCACTGGGGTCTGTGCTTGTGTGTTCACAGTGACACATTCAAACTGAGCCTGCCAACTTCGCATCTCCAGTTATTGGCATTATTTTTTAATGTGTTGCAATAGCACCATGCACGTTTGGGGATAGCCAGACACAATGCAAGAAAAGCACACGCTGGGAGATTGTGGCTTGATTAGCACTGAAGCCGTTTCACTTACTTTTCTGCTGTCCTGTCCAGCTTCAAAGGGGTTAAGCGCTCTTTCCTCGGCAGTCGGCACAGGTTTCGACCGGTAGTTTATAAATATATTCTTTATAGGATAATGCTGATCCGCTGGGAGGCTGCTGCAGAGAAATGGATCTCATTTGTGGATACCCAGGTTTCTGAAGTGCTTCTGCCTCGGAGGGTTTTTGAAACGGACAGGGCAATAATTGAATAAGCAACAAAGACTAATGTAGGTGTGGACTGCTGTCTTCTGCCATGCTTACTGGATTGCTAAAACTATCCAAGGGGTTGTTGGGATCACACAGAACAGTAGATCTGGGAACAAAGGACTACTTCTTATTTATTTATTATTATTATTATTATTAAAGGTATCTGAACCTTTTCATACAAGGGATGATGGAGTCAGACCTTGAGCTGGTCTTTGTATCGTGCTGTTTGTATGTGTTGGTTTTTCACCACACTCAGACTCGTTTTCATGAGCTGTAAGTTATTAGGTATTATAGGTTTGTATTTACAGATTACACATTGAGTCTGTCTTTCTCCACTGTCCACTCCATCCTGAATTCTGGACTATGCAACCCGTGTCAAACTGCCTTACACAGCCTTCATTAGGTGTTTCGTGGTGCAGAAGTTTCTGTTTCAGTGGCCTTGACTTCTGTAATTTGTACTCTTTTTATATATCGGGATTCCTCTGTTTTTTCTTTCTGTGATTCAGCTCAGAGTACTGCTTCAGGGTTTTTTATTTTCTATCCAGTTCGAAAGTAGAAACATGTCTTTTTTACATGGCACCTGCTGTGGCTCTGCATGCGACTCTGTTTACTGCTCTGTGATTTGCTGAAACGTGAAGCTAAACTTGCACAATTGTTTGGATTCCTAGCACTGCCAGTCTGCCGTTTGGTCTTGCTAGGAACCCCTAACCGTCTCAAAGTGAAATGTTCTTAATTCGCTCTGATAATTACATCTGTTGACTTGCAAAGCAAACTGAAAAGTGAACCCCTTGCAGTGTTACTGGCATACATTAAGGTGTGCAAGAAGTGCTAGCTGCAAATATTCTGCTTCTTCATCATAGTTGTATGTATATAAAATACAGTGTCCTGAGATTGTATGTGTGTGTGAGCTAGAACTAGGGTCCGGTGCCTTTTCAGAGTGACGATTAAACAGCAGTTCAGTCTGAAACATTATACAATCTAATTTAGTATTTCCCCCAAATCTTTGATAAAACATTGAATTCAACGTTTACGTGAGTGCATTTCGTAAAAACTTCGACACGTGAGAATAAAATAGGGTACAGTTAGAATTGCGACTGAAATACATGTTTTTGTTATTCGCTTGATTGTTAATCATATTTATGGATAAACCTTGTTAATAATAATTACAGATATACCTGAAAGAAGCAATGGAATCATGCACGGCTGGTTAGAAAATCGATGCTGACTTTTATATTTTTATTTTTTTCCAAGGTTAAGGAAAATCTCAAAGCGGTCCATAATGTTTGCTGTGTCCTTGCTGCTGTCTTAAGTTACTGGCGTAAGGTTTCATTATTCTTTTATTAGCTGAAGTGGCTGGGTGCATGCATTTTTAATGCAAACGCATCTGAAAGCAAACCTCTCCCTGGAGATCCTGCCTGTTTCAGTCTCCCTCAGCTCAGGCGTCAGGCTTTGTTGCAGCAGTAGAGTGCGTGTGCACGTGTGCAGTGACGAGGCTTTTGCTTGTCTGGATCTGGTGGTAATAGATACTTCCTAGCCGGTGTGTTTAACTGCAGCTGGCCAGGGCTCTCTTTGGGATTGGCTATCAAAGGCATGAGCAGTGTTTTTTTGGGGGGGGGGGGGTGTGACACGGAGGAAGTCTCTCTTCTACACCGTTACCTCTTCATTCCCTGTATCGTACCTTCAGGGAAAAACACCAGCAGCACAAAAGCACTGAAGATGTTCAGAAAAAAAACATCAATACACTTGTTCTGCTCAAGATACTTTTATTTTTAATTTTACAGGTTGTTTTAATTGTAACTGCTGTATTTGTCATCGAAATGTATATACTTACAGTGTTTAAAATGATGTGTATTTTCTTCTCAAATTATCAATTTTGCATTCTTGCTCGTGGATTGTGTGTTTTTTTTTAAGAATGTATTTTCCTACGGCACTGAATAATAAAATAATAAAAATACACCTGGTGTCATAGTAGAATCTTTGTATAATCCTTTTATACCACTGGTGTGTCTCTGTCTCTCTGTCTTCTCTCTCTCTCTCTCTGTCTCCTCTCTCACTCTGTCTCTCTCTGTCTCCTCTCCTCTCTGTCTCCTCTCTCTCTGTCTCCTCTCCTCTCTCTCTGTCTCCTCTCCTCTCTATCTCCTCTCTCTGTCTCGGATCACCTGATCAATTATTAGAAATGCAGTCTGTAAGAAACATTTCACAGAAGTATGACTGGGCACGTACGTGCACGCGGTGGCTTCCGTTACTAAATAAATTGCATTTGGAAGGGCTTTTCATCATGCTTCCTCTCAAATCAAGCTTGGCCTCCCATTGCTCCCTTTACTGTGGAAGCAAACCCTTCCATTAGCTTATCCGAATGATCCTCAAACGAGTTGTCCAATTCTCACTCACTCGTCGGAATTCTGTGAGCACTATGTGAAGAGAGACGGGTTCAGCTGTATGTATTCACTTCTAATCGCTGCTTTAGGGCTCTGCACTGAGCCATCTCAATGTAACCACAGGAGCCATCGCAGGGACTCCAACGCTTCAATCTGGACCGGCTCTGCAAACTTTAAGCAGTGCTTTTGCTGCTCGTTCTGCAAAGCGTTATGATCACTCACACCCTATACATACAGAACACTGTATCTGTGGATCTTACTACAGATTTTACACGATAATAAAGGGCGCCGGTCCTTCTAGAAACACTGCGTCAATGCAAGCATGCTTTTATTTCTTTCCAGTGCTTTATTTGTGTTCAATCACAAATAAAGTCACTAACACTCCCTGCTAGGCTGTGCTCTCAGCTCACACAGCGGCACCTCCTCTAGCACGATATCCTGGATGCAATGCCAGCTCCTATAAAGAGAACCGAAGTGTGAATCCAATCCTCCAAACCCTCCTGGATATGAGCCGGCTCCTTCGCTGTGCCGATTTCAATTACAGACCAATAAACTGCGTCTGCAGTCATGGCTCCTGTGTGATGTGTCCTGTCAGCAGCTGCCTCCATCCCCTTGCTTGATAATAACATTTTGAATTAGATTTTCATAGGTCATAAAAAAGGAAAGAAAACAGACAACAAATTTACCTTCTTTCAAACAAACGAAGCAACAGCTTTGCCAGCAGTGGATTATAGAAGTATGTGCCAGTAGCTATAGCGTGTGTGCAAAAGCCCTTAAATATTTCAACCAAAATGCAAAATCTGTCCTTCTCAGCAGAACGAAGTGTTAAGCAGCATAAGAGCGGTTAGGATTCAGCGATTTGTAATGTTAGTCAACTTCAGTACACTGCAGATACCTTACTAAGTACTCTTCTAAAACTGTCAAAAGCACGCTGCCTAAAAACTGTCAAAAGCACGCTGCCTAAAAACTGTCAAAAGCATGCTGCCTAAAAACTGTCAAAAGCACGCTGCCTAGCAGTGAGCGAGTGGAGTCGAGTTCAAGATGAATAAAGACCATTCATGAACGGAGCTACAAAGCTGAGCCGCTGCTGCTGCTGCCGCTAGGGGAGGGGGGAGGCAGCCTCTCCCCTGCTCCTCCCCCAGTCGTCCCCCTCCTCCTCCTCCTCCAGTCCCTGGCTCTCCATCTCCATCTCCTCCGCCTCGGACTCGCCCTCCCCCGGCTCCAGCGGCTTCCTGTGTCCGTTCCTCACGGAGGCCTCCAGGGCCTTCTGCTTGCGGTAGAAGTGGGAGAACTTGTTGAAGATGATGGTGATGGGCAACGCCACCACCAGGGTGCCCCCCAGGATACAGCCCGAGGCGGCCAGCTTGCCAGCGACGGTGACTGGCACCACGTCTCCATAGCCTACCGTGGTCATGCTCACCGTGCCCCACCACCAGCATGCCGGGATGGTGTCCAGACCCACCTCCTCTTCATACTCCGCAGTGTATGCCATGCCGGAGAACACCGACACCCCCACTGCCAGGTACAGCAGCAAGCTCCCCACCTCCCGATAGCTGTGCTGTAACAAAACAACACCACCATCATCAGTATACTGACTCACACACACACACACACACAGAGTGACCTGAACTGATGGCACAGTGCCAAAGCAAAGGCAATGTATATATATATATATATGATATATGTACATTTTTTGGCACAAGAGTTAATCCTTCGTTTCCCTAAACACTGTTTAATTTACTGTATAGATCTATAAGGTTTGGCTTTCAATCTAGTTCAAGACACAAATGAAACAAGTTGAGAATCACTTCTTCTCTCCAGGTCCACATCACACAATGGAATAATGTTTTCACGCAGCGGGTGAGCCGGCTGGCTGGTTAGCTCTGTAGGTAGAGCAGAGGACTCTGATTCCCAGGTTAGTGGGTTCAAACCTGTGTTAGGAGCATGTGTTTTCCTTTCATTTTCAAAGACTTTGCCCTTTTTGAGAGACTCAGTTTTACAAAATGGGACAAGGTCTCAGTGGTCTTAAGCATAAAAATAATAATCTAAAGAGGTTGCTGCATGATCTTAAATGCAGTGCTCGACTGGTGCAGTGTGATACGTGCTGAGGTCCTGTCTTGTGTTTAACCTCGTTCCTGCAGATTACTGCACAGATCCCATTCCAGCTGCAGCATTCATAGAGGAGGATGGGCTGCTTTGCTGCCGTGGCTTATGAAAACATGACAAATACACCAGCTGCTTCCTCAGGCTGTCTGACAGCCTGAAACCCAGGTAAGACCTTTCAGCTGCACCATCGGGCTGTGATAGTTTATTATCTCACATAAGCACAGACATCACACCTCCAACTTGTTGTCTCTCCTGATCCTCAGAGACACATCCAGCGATGGCCTTGGCCTGTGCTCACTTCACAGGCTGGGACGCAGTGCACATATTTAATAGCACACAAGCGGAGGTCAGCGTCTCTTAAAAACGTTATTGACTCACAGACTATGTCAAGTTCAAGTAAATGTCAAAGGATGGATTACTCTGCCTGATTGCCGTGCAAACGATTGTCAATGAAGGAAAAATAATTGAACACATGGAGTATTGTATGCACTTCAAAATACAGGTAGATTAATACCTGCCGCTAGGCTTGGCTTGTACTTGCGTTACATTGTTTAATACAGGTAGATTAATACCCTCAGCTAGGCTTGGATTTTATTGTAACAGGTTCTAAAGGATACTGGTCTGTGTTCCTACCCTGTTCTAAATTGTTTAATTGAATCAATTAAACCTCCTTCCAGTCCCTGAAGTAGTTCATTGTATCCTTTTACCTGTTAAAGCTGGAGTGGAACGGAGTGATTGGACACTCCTGCTCTAAACTACTCAATAATGAGCAGGATCTCATATCACGAGTCTCAATTAATCTAGTCCTGTGAGCCTAATGTGTGTTTAACCACATTCAAGTCATTTATGTAAGCTTGGATCTCACTGATAACATAATAATCTGATCTATAACCATGCTGTGCCCATTTCTATGGACAGGTTATCAATAAATGACAGAGAGTTGAGTACTTGTTCCGGAAAGAGTTGTTTTTATCAATTATGGATTGGTTTGCTACGCAGACGTAGGCTGGGAGAAGATAATGATTGTCTACTAGACTAAAAAAAGTTTCTTCTTGACTGAAAAATCAATGTAACTTTAGGACTAGTGAGATCTAATAATAGTCAGAAAGCCTCATACCAGGAGTATCTTGCATGCATCTATTCTGTATACAGCAGGTAGTTTTTTTGTAATTTATTTTCATCTTCTAATGCATTTTTAAGTGCACTGAGACAATGTAACAGCCGCTACCTTATTGCCAATGATTCCACTTTGAGTGGGTGCATGTAATATGATTAAGCCAACAGACCTTAGAGGCATGGAAAGGTTTAATACATACTCCAGCAAAGTTTTTACAGAGAGGCTAAAAAAAAAGAAACACCAAGAACAGTCAACAACCTCGCTCACATTACCTTTAATGTAGCTCCCAGCGACCTCAGTCCAGTGGAGTGCCTCGCCAGCTTTAACACCCTGAATATTCTCATGAGCCGCAACACCTGGACCAGTTTCCCCAGGTTTCCCAGTTTCCCAGACTCGCTCCCCACAGCCAGGTCAAAGAGCAAGGTGAAGTAGATAGGAAGTACGGACACAAGGTCAATCAGGTTCAGCGGATTCAAAAAGAACTTCTTCCTGTTTGGTGCCAGGATCATGCGGGCCAAGACCTCAAAGCTGAACCAGCAGATGCAGAAGTACTCAAGGATCTGAAGAGTGCGGTCATCCAGCGCGGTCCCGTCCTCGTCAAACACCTGGTACTCAGGGAGGCTGTTGATGCACATGGTGGCTATAGAGGTGAGCACCACGCTGATGGAGATGAAGCTAAACAGCTTGCTGGGGATGGAATAGCCGGGGTTCTCCAAAGTCAACCAGAGGCGCTTGCGGACAGTTCCGCAGCGCATGTCCCGGAACAGCAGGATGTCCTTAGTCAGGTCTGAGATCTCGTCGACGGAGGTGTCTATGCTGCTCACGTCGCTCTCCTCGTCCCAGCTCTTGTCCCGGCTCTCCAGCTTGCGGTCCTGGTAGCGGTAGCTGCAGCAGCTGTCCAGGAAGAACTCGTTGATCCCCCAGTACTCGATCTCCTGGCAGAAGGAGAAGATGCACAGGTCCTCCACGATGTGAAGCTTCCCAGTCTGGTAGAAGTGGAGCACATAGGGAAAGAGGCCGGGGTTCCTGTCGAAGTAGAACTCCTTCTCCGTCATGTCGTAGTCATCGCAGATCTGCAGGATGGACTCCTCCGAGTCGCAGGACAGCAGCCGGCCCAGCCTGGTGTCTGGGAACTTCTTGAGGGTGCTGGAACAGAGGTTCCTCTTCAAGCCTCCCACATTGATGTTGAGGAGGTGATCCTCGGAGTGAGGGTCCCACACAGGGAGGGTTTCATTGACCATGGTCACCACATCCAGTGGAGGAGCTCAGTCAGCCTGCAATCGAACAGGACACATCAACAAGACAGGCCACTTCTTACCGTTCTGATGAAGACAAAAGAATCAAGGAACTGATCTGCAGAATGCAAATGATACATGTTGTTACTGCCTTTAACTGTGTAAATGAATTTGCTTTCAGATGGAATTTAACACGTGACAGGACCTCATGAGTCAGTATTTTTTTTTTTTTTGATGGCAATTGAATTTGTAATAAATGCACAGTTAAATTTGCTTGCAACACCTGCGTAATGCACCGTTTAGAGCTAGCAGTACATAGAGATGTCCTGCCATAGACAGGCGGCCATTCCAGGGTAGTTTTAACTGAGCATTAAAAAGAGAATCGCATGAATTAACAATACGTGTCACATTCTGAAAGCTGTATTATTATTATTATTATTATTATTATTATTATTATTATTATTATTATTATTATTATTATTATTATTATTATTATTATTATATAATTGTTAAAGACGTCTTTATTTCCATTTCATTTTTTTTTTTTTTTAATAAGCCATTTCGTAGATATTAATAAACCCCCCTTTCGGTTTTACAGCACTTTTCTATAAGTATTTGTTTAAAAGCCGGTTTTCACCCACTTCCCAGCACTCCGGCAGAAATTCTCCTGCTCGAGGAGAAAAAGTTTCTCAATAATTTAGCAGAGCGAGGGCTCGGAGTCCCGAGTCACTGATCTGGAAAATCACTACACACAAAAAGACACGACACCAGTTGCATGCTAAAAATACTACCGTTAAGAATGCAGCAACAACATGCCATCAACGAAAGGTCAGTATATGGATAATATAGACTACGCTTTGTTTTGTAATTTCTTCTTAAAAGCCACAAGAGATTATTAACCAGTGCAAAATACTACTACTACTACTACTAATAATAATAATAATAATAATGATAATAATAATAATAATAATAATAACAATTACAATTCTGTGTAGACAGCCGCGCCTGTTGATTCCATGCAGCAGTGTAGCTGCGGTATTAGACTGAGCTCTTGAAAAGGGTTCAAGCGTGCCATGCTACACTATTATCATGTACCTGGTTTCACGGCGCTTCAGTAGTAGTTGAATTTATTTAACACCCTGCAGCTCCGTATTCCATTCTTCAGTCAGGCTGGACGCGTAATTGTTAATATGCTGCTCATTCAAAGATGTTATTCTGTATCACAGGGTGAGTATCATTACCCACCTGAACGCGACCTCTTACGGTGTTTCAAAAGGCGCATCCTTTCTCCCCACGTCTATCCCATCTGAAGCTCGGAGGTCTGCCCTGTCAGTGCCAGTGATGATGAATTTAATAAGACTCTTATAAGAATGCGTGGAGTGCGAATTTAATAAAAGTAAGTGGTGAAAAAAAAATAAAGGTTTCGATTTTTTTTTTTTTTTTTTTTGTAGCACTTCAGTTGATTGCTAAGGACTTTCCTCCCAGTTTTGGTGAAAGTATCCTCCAGAAATGATTACGCGCACATCTCTCTCCTTTCATTATACGCTCACTCTGCACTTAATAATAATAATTCTCAGAGTAGCACACTGGATTTACACTGTTACGCATTAGGGACGGTCGCAATTTTCCATTACTCTCAGTTAGGGGACGTGTCGAATTTACTTTTTTTTTGCGCTCAGCTGTTTATCGAAATGTATTTCTGAATGGAAATGCTGTTTATGAAGTTTACCTTTAATGTATCACTGAATTATCTCTTTCACGTGAGCTAAACATATATTGCATATTCCTTAAAGCCCTGCAGTGCCAGTATGAATGCGGAGGATCTCTGTGACCTAATGTCTGAATTATCAAGTTACTGGGTTCAAAAATGATGTATTTCTGCTGCAGTTTATTAAGTTTGTAACAGTCTGTAAATCTGCTGAAGTAATTGATAGTGTAGTAGTAATTGTAATGTCAATATTGTAGCCTAGGTCTCTTGGAGGTATATTCTGAAAAGATTGTGTGAAGAATGTCAGTACCAAGTTTCATTGTAATTAAAGGAGCAGCTCTCAAGATTAAGATATAAACATTAAACAATATATACAATGTAATAATATATAGATGGACTTACATTGACAGCATGCTGAATGCTGTAAGTTCTTAAAGATCCCCACACCGAGACTGATCACAGTACAGGATGGCTCTGAAGATATAACCAAACAGATCAGTGTGGAATAGAGGCTGGGGCATACGAGGATGTACTGTGCATCCCTGGATCACCGAACATGGCAGGAAATGAGTGGGCTGTGTGAGTCTGGAGTGGAATGGGTTTGAAGTCATGATGTAAAGACCGCGGGTTTGAAAGGGTTAGCACAGAGAGCTGCAGCATGGCATGTTCACTCCCGACTTCTTCCCAGATGAGAGAGGAGGTCAGCCATGTGTAATGAAAGTCCTGACGTGGAGGAGGCGAGGAGGAGGGGGGGGTACATATTCTCCAAGTCTCTGCAATGGAGTTCAAACAGTGGCACACACGCACACACACACACACACACAGACACACACTCACTGACACACACAAACACACACACACACAGACATGCACGCACACACACACACACACACACACACACACACACACACACACACACACACACACACACACACACATGGATAAAGAGTTTTCTGTGAGATGAGGCTAGGATAAGCAAGACAGAAATCATCCCCCCCTGAGACAGACCCCACAATCTTATCTCTCAACCCTGTTGGAAATGCACCGGCTGTCTGAAATGAGTTCCGTGCCTTAACAAAAGAAAGCTGTGAAATATTGCCAAGGCCCTCACGAGAATGACGCTGGAGCTCTTTCTCAGACATGCCTCCACACAGGCCCGTTACGAAGGAGCTTTATATAACAGGCTCGTGATGAGGATACTGTGGTGTCCCGTCAGCATCTTCCTTCTTTCTTATTCTGTTGTGGTTCCATTGAGAAAAAGATATTCTGATGTGTACTGAAGAACAGATGGTTCTATTAACGTTGAGTCAACTTTCTTTTTGTCAGCTTGACGGTTTCTTGTAGTTGCTTAAATACATTTCTAATTCAATCAAGATTTGTATTTTTAAATTGAAAAGTGTTATATGCATGTACAAACAGATCAATGAATCAACGAGCAATAAATAAACGGATGCAGAAATGAATTCCAAATTCCTCTTTCTGTCTTCGATCATTTTCAGTTCCTGCTCTAGTTCCTTCTTCTTTTTGATCTTCTTCATAATTCATAAAATGTTCAGTACCCGTTTCAATAAGCCCCACCTGCCTGAAGTCAGAGTGAAATAAATCATTCATCTTTGTTTTTTCTTTTCCGCAGTTTCCTGTCAGAACTGAAGTTCTCAAACTCCATCTTTGTCTTGACTGTGGGATATTGCTTCTAGTCTTCCTGGGGTCTCTTATCTTCCCCAGTCATCCCAGTGAGGCTTGCATCTTCAGACAGCCTTTACATACAGGATACAATCAGATTCTCTTTCGGAATATAAATTTGGACTCCAGATCTTCAAACTGTATCTCTGAGGACGAGGGCAATTTCTTCCAACTCTGTAATCTAATCAAGAGTCACCAGCAGGCATGGAGAAGCGTGTAAGCAATGTGACCTGAGCAAATGGCAACATGAAATCAATTCATTAGGAGTATTGTTTACAGTAGGTTATAGATTTACAGGTAAAGGGTGAATTATATCAAAATGTCACTGTCATAATTCCATTATCAGAATAATTCGATTATCCCCTAGAAATATCTATAAAGTAAATGAAGGAAAGGTAATAAGTGAAATGGATTGACTGTGCCGTCTCTTATTAAAAAAACTTCTCAGAACACCGCCCTCTGCTGCCAGTTCTGTGGAATTGTTCACTTTTTTGAGATCCCTGAAGTCATTTCTGGAGCAATATTAGAAAAAAAACGGAAATATATTGCAAGGAGCATTTCCTTTTGCAAAATAAACTTCTGCTGCAGCTTAGATTCAAGAAGAAAGTAATAATCTGAGTCAACCTCTGCTACCAGTGCATGTCAAACTCAATGTGAAAGAAGCTGACTGTCCAACAAGCATGCTGTCTTATGATGACAGCCTATAGATACTAAAATTAGCGAAGGTTGTTGCTCTTCATCTAGTCATCCACAAATCCATAGCTTCATTAGCAATGAAGATCTGCTGCAGTGTGCATTAGCACAATGCCAGTGCTGGAAGACTCCTCCATTCTGACATGCACCCCAGGTTAAGATCCCTCGACTGGGCCCTTGGAAAAGGGACTATCAACAAGTCTTCAAACAGCAGCCAGACTCATCCCTCCCTCCACTCTGGACCTCCCAATGCATGTCGTCCTTCTGGCACCAGGAAAACCCATAGGGACATTAGGAATTAACCAAAATAAGCCACTGTTCCATTTTTAGATTGTACAGTGTGCACGCACCCCACAATGCATCTTCTAATCTCAAAGCAGTGTGACGTCCGTGACACTAGCAATCAGCCCGGGTTCGAGTCCCACCGCAGCCAGTAAGGAGCTGCACCATGACCTTGGTAGAGTCACGAGGTAACTTTGTTTCCACTGTAGCTCAGCCTGTCCTGCTCAATCGCATACAGACCAACATTTACTTTACAAAAGGACACACTTGCCCTTTTCACCAGTGGAAAATCATCATTTGTGTAAACAGTGAGAATTCAAATGATCCACATTGTATTATTATACCTGACCCTATCATTACAATATACTGTAGTGCTGTATATCCTCTAGATGATTTTTGTTTGTTAAATAATAACTCTAAACCTAATCTTTTTGATGTTCTTCTTGGACATTTGCAATGCAATATTTATAATGTAGAATAGCACTAACACTCATCTATTAAACTGTACAGAATCAGACTCTTTTCTGCACTAACATGTCATGCACTGAATACAACACAAGAGGGCAGTGCATGCTTAGAGAATACTCCCTTCCAATATTCTGCACTGGACACTGCAGGCAATGCATGCTTAGAGAATACTCCCTTCCAATATTCTGCACTGCACACTGCAGGCAAAAAAAAAGGTAAAGATCTGATAGGAATCAATCAACCAATCAATCACTCAATCAACGACTTGTGCATTGTTTTCTAAATGCTTTCCATGTGAATTGTAACTGATGAGCCAGTAACCTTTACTCTCCCATCCCCTGAAGTTTCCATGCCCTCCATTATGATCACAAGGGACTGCTCTTAATGCACAGACTATCAGAAGAGAGGGAGATCTTCAGGCTATCTACAAATCAAATAGGACATTGGCAGAGAGTGTCATTAACCCTAAAAGGATTTCTTTCTGTGCCGTTAAGGTGCAGTATACTGGGCCTGGGGGTCACAGATGTGCTCATGTCACCCCTGGATTATCCAGCCTGCCGAAAAGTAAAATCAGGACCAAAGGGGACTGGTTGAAAATGGTAGCGGCTGTAATTACATTTCTCATGTTTCATTTTACTAATATAGAGAAAGCTCTGATGGATAGCACTGTGAGTGCGTGGGATTTTTAGCTTTTGATGGTATTGATTTGAGCCTGGCAATGGATTATTTCTCTAATTAAACAGATGCTCTAACATCAGACGCCCCGTTTAGCCAGTGACTCACAGCCCCTCCTGAATGACATCCCCAGCATTTCTGAAGCAGCATGCTGGAGCACAGTGTTCATGATTAAACCATTCTAGAACCAGCACTTCTCAAAACTCCAGAGACTGCTGGGTGATACTAATGGGTGCGTCTGCCTGAGACTGTAGGCAGCAGACTGTCACAAAACTTCACAGAGAAGATATCATGCCACTTTGCTTTTTTATCTTTATGCCTCCCATCTTCATACGTTATTGAGCTCACTGCTTCTCTAATTAGTTGGATGTGATTCTTATTCAATGCTCATTTTTTACATCTCATAAAAGCATGTGAAATGCAAACAGTACAAAATGAAGAGATATTACGAACTACCCTGTGCAATAACTTTGTTTTTTCTAAAATTCAGTGAACCAAAAGAAAGTAAAATTCAGTTCTTCATTAGAGGTACCATATGACTCCATGTACACCAAGCCAGGTTGTGACAGTTCTGGCGTTTCAGCTCACATGGCAGTGCATTCGGGTACGTTTTACCTGTCTCAGGTACCTTTCACAGCAGGACTACACTTGCATTGCAATGTGAGTTGAAAAGCCTGAACTGTCCCAGACTGACAGCAGGGCTACCCTGCCACAGCCCTCCAGGGGGAGGACTGAAGTAGTACTCTCTACTCTGTACCACAGAGCTGATGCAGTGTGGAGGTTCCCAGAAGAATGGACAAGCCGCGAGTGTATCTCAGTGTGTCAGCGGAGCTGGGGTGAGGTTGAAGATTAGAGCCCAGTCAGTATGTGTTGTGATATTGTTTTTAATAGTAGCATAGCATCTCAACACTGCCAGTCTAACTGTCTTAATCCTGCTGGCATCACCCCCCTTTAAAAAATACATTACAATACATACACATTGCAAACAGGGCCGTTGGACTGTGTGTCTTCTGATGCTTCTTGCACTCGTTTATTTTAGGGGAATATAGTTATTAAGGGCGAAAGGGAGTATAGCCCCAGCAAGCTGCAGTGCAAATAAAAAAGCAATCTAGAATACAGAGACATTTCTAAAAGTATATGAAGCTGAGAAATCTATGCAGTGATAATGTCACTGATAATACAAATGCACTGTTGCTTATGGCTCCCCTCATGCAGTGCAAGCACCACAGCATCAGCCAGTCAGAGCTGTGCTTTCTGCAGTATGCCCTAGTAAAAGCACAGTGCAATCACCATTCAAACACAGACAGGCAAGGTTTGTCACAGAGAAGTGCAGTATCGAAAACTTGATAATCTGCAAAATGACACTGCATATTTATTACAATGAACTGTTATATGGGGATAAAACATGACAGGATAGTTTCTGTACCCCCAAATCATTATTAGCACAGTTTTTCTTTTCTAGAAGGAAAAATAGACCATTTGCAATGTTGTGAAATTATAAAACAAGAAACAAGGTAAAGGCTACTGACAAGCCACTAAATGAACTGCTGAGTCGAGCTGGCTGTACATCTTTACTGGGTGCAGCTTATATATATATATATATTAGGTGTTTACTATAGGGTGTTTAATATAAAGGTGTGTTATTTTTTTAGTTCGATCACATCCTCATAATAGTCCTCATGTTTAAAAAGCTCACGGTATGTGGTTATGGAATCTTTAGAGAATGCACAGTATGTGGTCCTACCTTTAGCAATGTCGATTTGCAGAACAGGTACCCCTTCAAGTGCTTTCTGAACTTCTCATCTCTGACACCGTAGATTATAGGACTTAGGAATCTTGGTAAAACATAGGCTATCAAATAATTAACAAACAGAATGACCGTGCGCTGTGCAGGAAATAAACCGAGCAAAACAACGTCTAACAATGGCATGACATATGAAAGCATACACATTAAGAACTGGACTCCGTGCAGCAGGATGGTGTTGCGAGCCTTTGCAGCAGATGCCTCGTCCGTGGTGGCTGCCTTCGCTGCAAACAAGACTCTGATGTAAGTGTAAATTAAAATAAGCCCAACACAAGACAAATATACAGAATTCGAAGCTTGTTTTTTATAAACTAGATATGGTGACCTGAAAATATTCAAACTGTAACACAGAAGAGAAGAGTGAAAAAACCCTATTGGTTGCATTGCAAGAAGAATAAACAAATCAGATGCTGGAGGAGCGAGACCTGCAGCCCAGATCACAGCAATGAGAATGTGTGTCCTGCGGACGGTGCAGATCTGAGAGTGACGCAAGGGGTTGCAGATGGCTACGTAACGCTCAATAGCCATCGCTGCGAGATTCAGAGGGGTGTTCATAGTGCTAACCTGAGCCATTAACAACAAAAAACAACAGACTGAGACGTTTATTGAACGGAATATATAACTGACAACATGCAGTGTCACTGCCAGAGTCAGCTGAAGTATATCATTGACCACCATGTGAATGAACAGCATGTAGCGTGGATTCTCATAAAACACTCTGTGTTTGAAGAACGTCATGACCAGAGTCCCGTTCACAGAATTGATGAAAAACCACAGAAACACCACAATGAAGTTTTTAATGAAGGCAGTGTGAAAAGCATCCCGATCTGGGGTGGCTGCAGAATCTGCCCAAGGAGTGATGGCAGTTGGAATATAGGATGAGTTCATGGCTTGTTCTTCGATATCACACAAACCGGAAGCTGAAAAACAGAAATTGAGTGTATTATGTATATGCAAAAACAATACAGATAATAACAGTGCTGTATGAATGAGAACCCAGGCCACATTTCATTGATGTACCATTACTGAACTAAAATACTTAATACTCTCTCTCTCTCTCTATCTATCTATCTATCTATCTATCTATCTATATACACACCCTACAAACTGCTGAACACTCAGTCAAAATATGTATAGCTTTAATGTTAGGAAAAAGACAAAAAATAATTATAACATCACTGGATCAAACATTATTTACGAATATTAAGTAATATTATAGAAACATTTGTAATAAAACTGTTTCCCCATTTTCTAAACCAGCTGGCAATCCCCTCTAAACAGCAGAACCCTGTTCTGCACAAGAATAGCCGCTGGGTTGTATAATATTATACTTGGGTTGGAAGAGTTCCCCTGATCATGGGACTGGTGTGGCAGTGCTGCTTGATCAAAAGCAAACTTCAAAGAGCATTGACCCCTGCAAGGAAGTATTTGGATAATTATTAGAAGGGTTTGTTTTTCTTTCACAAAATACTCCAAAGGGTCAGGGAAACACTTTCCATGAAGTGTCTCTATTGCTGTGTATTTACATAGCAGTTACTTAGTAAATACACGTGTGCTTACACATCATTACAATGTTGTTATGCATTGTTACAATGCACTCAATGTGCATCTCTTTTTGCACGATATATGTAAGTACACAATTGCATCAGAAAATGTTTAGAGTTGGAATTAGGGTTAGAGTTGGTTGGGGTTGGGGTTATGGTTATATTGTGTACAAAGATTTGCACATTAAGTACATTGTAACTATGCATTGTAATTATGTGTATGTACAGATTTCTTTCCTAAGTAACTACTATATAAATCCACAGTCATTAGAGACACTTAGTGTAAAGTGTTACCAGGGTCAGTTTACAGTAATGTTACTATCAGGCTAGGGTAAAATGACATTACATTATATTATATTGCAAACAGACAAGCAGGGTCTACTACGAGCTTTAAGCTGTAATTGAACCCCTTTTTCTTGGACACATGTACTGTTGTGCAATAGGATTTAAAGAAAAGCACTGAAACATATGGACTATCCCTGCAAATTTTCTCCTTGAAGTGGATTGTTTTTTATTTGTTTTTTCTGTCAAAAAGAAAGTTGGAAGAAAATGCTTCCATTTGAAATGACTGCATGGCTCGAATTCAAGAATGTGAAATAACAAAATATCACTCCCCTCCTTGCAGGAAACTTGCATTGGAGAATGTGAAATAACAAAATATCACTCACCTCCTTGCAGGTAACTTGCATTGGAGAATGTGAAATAACAAAATATCACTCCCCTCCTTGCAGGTAACTTGCATTCGAGAATGTGAAATAACAAAATATCACTCACCTTCTTGCAGGTAACTTGCATTGGAGAATGTGAAATAACAAAATATCACTCCCCTCCTTGCAGGTAACTTGCATTCGAGAATGTGAAATAACAAAATATCACTCCCCTCCTTGCAGGTAACTTGCATTCGAGAATGTGAAATAACAAAATATCACTCCCCTCCTTGCAGGTAACTTGCATTCGAGAATGTGAAATAACAAAGTGTCACTCACCTCCTTTCTTGCTTCACTTCGCTGTTCTGAAAACTACAGCTTTTAAATGCTGCAATGATCCCTTTTAGGACTGTGTGTGCAGATATATATATATCTATATATCAGTGTAATCAGTGCTGAGGGATCGCTATCATTCTCAATAGGGAATCTCAGGGGATTAACAATATGGCATCTCATTACACTGGTAAGCGCATGACATCAGTGGCCTGAAAACTTTTTTCTGTTTTTACACAAAGTTTCTGAAAGAGTTTGCATTGAGTTTTGCAGATTTACTTTTTAGAAAACAGTTGTTTGAAAATGCAGTATTTCAAACTGCGCTGAATGTAAGGTGAGCCACAGCAGCGTGCTTATCAGTATTTCAGATGCCTTGCTTGGATAATATTGAGGCTTTAATTAATATCTGTCTTACAATGAATACAATTAGCAAGACACTTACCTGACACAGTGTGTGTGTGTGTATATACACGCAGAGTCATTTAAATTTGAAAACCTCAAGAGCAAGGGCGTCTACATCAGTGTTGCGCAAAGTTTTTAAATGCTGCCCCCTTTTCAGCATACATTTTGTCGTCCCACCCCCCACCCCCCCCCCACCCCCACCCCCATATTAAAACGTTAGACTTTAACTTTATATTTTAACAGGTGTTTTTTCATGTAAATCGCATATTTTTTTCCTTAACCACAAAAAGTCCAGATTTAGCTAAATATATACGTGTATCACAAATTCAACATTTATAATCAGTCTAGGGTTTCTAACAAATAAATCAGTGAATTTCAATATGTTGTTTACACTTGGCAAGTCAACATTTAGCTAACATTTCTAACAAATAAATCCGTGATCGTCAAGGGCTCATTTGAAAGGTAAGAACTTGGCCTAATTAGCTGTCATTTATATATTTATTTAAAATGTTCTATCCTTTGAAACAACAAAATAATATATATATTTTTTTACAGAACTGCCCCTTTAGTCATAGTCGCACCCCTCTTAGTGACTCTCCACTCCCCCCGGGGGGGGGGGGAACGCCCTCCAGTTTGCACACCACTGGTCTAGATGACATGGTCAGCGGCTCACACACACCCACACTACTGACACTAGTGGTATGGTCCCACCCTGGAACAATACAGATAACGTGAATGCGCAGGACCAGATGAAACAAAAGTGTGCCATTCTCAGCTGACCAGGTCGCTACAATATATTGAACTTACTTTCATGAAGAGATGTTATTTACACCCCTATTAAATACACATAAAAAAAGAACTGGGTGAGATGCAAATGTATAAATATATATATACATTAAAAAAATATACATATCGTTTTTTTTTATTGTACCCAATTGTATTGTGCATTACTTGTAACCATATTGAAAAAAAGAAAAAAAAACATTCATTCAGATTACATTTTTTATTTTAATTAAAAATTAGGAAATGGAAAAATGAAAAGTAAACAAAAATGACTTTGTTGGTTGTCAAATGCAAGTAAAATATCACAACAAAATATCTATGAACAAATAGTATGCTAACACCTTATTGTGCAGTGTCGTGTACTTCACGGTCCCCGTTTCAAAAGTGAAGGAAGATGTTCATGTTCAAGGAGGTCTGAAACGACACCAAGCGTGCGACTAACCTCTCGGAACAATAACTGAACTGCGACTGTTTGTCTCTGAAACCTTCGATTTGCTTTTCCACTTCAGTGAACACATGTAGGAACTATAGCTCTTATACACTGCCAACAGTTACATACTGTACAAGAAGATGTTAAAAACTCTTATTTAAAAAGCATTGTCATCCTGATTATTATAGTTACACTTCGCTGTTCAGAACATATTGTCTCTCTGGAAGGGGATCACATCATAGTGTATTTAGAAATCTCCCATAATTAAGTTGCATTAGATAACTTTTTCATCAGTGTTTTGTTGTTGCTATAAACCTGTAACAAAAGAGCACGACACTTGCTGACACATCTGCTAAGGGTACAGTATTATTCTTTAAAAATGAAACAACAGAGAAGGGAATTCATTACCATTTTGTGGTGAATGTGAAATATCAGTAAGCCTAATCTTTATAGCTGATGGTTACAATTTCTTTGCTTGGTTTAACTTTTGCTGATGAACACAACTGGTACCCTGTGAAATGCTTTCTAAAATTCTCATCCCTCATCCCATAGATCACAGGACTTAAAGTTCTTGGTAAGATGTATACTAAGAAGAATCTAACATAGTGAAGGTCCAGGAGCCAACTGGAAGGCAACATCCAGAAGATATACTCAGTGAAGGGAGCTATGAATGTAAGCATGCTCAACATTAGCTGGATTCCATGGAGCAGGATGGTGTTCCGAGCCTTCTTAGCTGAAGACTTTTCAGACATGCTGGCTGACCTTGCTGCATAAACGATTCGGAGATATGTAAACACAATGACTAGCCAGACAACAGTGAAATATAATGTCTTGATGTATATTCTCTTATATACCTGAGCGGGACTCCTGAAGAAATTCTCCCGAATGCAGTAAACGGACGTCTTGAAGAAGCTCAGTGGCTCCACAGCGAAGACAATGAAGAGATCGCTCGTTCCGGGGATGAGCCCTATGAACCAGATCACAGCGATAGCCATGTACGTCCTGCGGAGGGTACAGATCTGAGCGTGCCGCAAGGGGTTACAGATTACAACGTAGCGCTCAAGAGCCATAACAGCTAGATTCAAAGGGGTGTTCAGGGTTGTGGTGACAGCAAGTATCAAGAAAAAATAACATATCGGGACCCCCATAAAAGGTGCAATCTCAAGCCAAATGTGCAAAACCAATGCAACACTCATCTCGAATATATCATTAAACACCATGTGAATGAACAAGACGTAGCGCGGGTTCTCATAAAACATGGGGTGTTTAAAGTAGGTGAAAACCAGCATGCCGTTGATGTAATTGGTTACGAGGTACATGAATATGCTGCAGGACATTTTAGTGATAGAATTTGTTTGCAAAAGGGTTTTCGTGAGGAAGAATTCTTCATCTTGTGTTAGGGTGTGATGAGTCAGAGAATCAGTCGTGTTCATGTTGCGTGCTTTTTTCTGATCAAAAGAAAAAAGAAAAAAAGGATTTTTAAAAAAGCACACCTTGAACCCTGCCCTGCAGAGTTGACGAGCACAAGAGCACGAGAGGAATTAGCAGTCAATTAGCAGTGCATTTCAATTAGGAGTGCATTTCAATTAGCAGTGCATTTCAATTAGCAGTGCATTTCAATTAGCAGTGCATTTCAATTAGCAGTGCATTTCTCTTTCTACCTAGTTTAAGAATCACTGAACTACTTTAAATGGTCAGATTGAAAGCCAACCCAAAATGATATAAAAGACGGTAGCACTTTACATGAAGTGCCTTGGATTACTGTGTATTTATATAGTAGTTACTGAGCAAATACAGGTGTGCTTACACATCATTACAATGTCATTATGCATAGTTATAATGTACTTAATGTGTAAATCGTTTTGCATGATATAACCCTAACTCTAACCCTAACCCTAACCCTAACCCTAACCCTAACCCTAACCCTAACCCCTAACCCTAACCCTAACTCTAACCCGAACTCTAACCCTAACCCTAACCCTAACCCTAACTCTTTACTGATACAATTATGTACTTGCATATGTTGTGCAAAAAGATGTCCACATTAAGTACATTGTAACTATGCATACTACATTGTAACTATGCATACTAACATTGTGTACGTACTAAGTAACTACTATGCAAATACACTGTGATTAGAGGCTCTTAATGTAAAGTGTAACCTGAAAGACATACCCGATGTTAGCAGGAGACTTGAACATGAGATGCCTGTGGAAAGAAAAAGAGTTTAAATATACATTTCATATTTTGATGAAGCCTTTTAAATGGTTTGAAAAACTTGCAGTGTTGCAGTCCATCAAAATATTGCTTTGAAACCACACACTGCAATGCAGAAATCAAAGCACACACTGCAATGCACAATCCAGAGTTTGTAAAAGTTTCATGCCTCTCTAGCATTTCCAGTAACCCTGACTCCTTGCTGTGTGTAATACAGAAGTAACTTGCCTCAGTGAAAGCTCTCACTGGTACAGGTTGCTCTGGGAGTGGAAGGGACATTGGGTTTATATAGAATTCCAGTCTGTTTTTAGTCATGATGTCATCGTGCATTACGTGCTGCTGGGCCTCAGGGAGACGAGGGAGTCTGGACGAAGCGCGCTCGGTGGGGTGGAGAGGATTGAGAGACCTCATTAATGGGCCAGTGATGAAGTTCATTGAAGTGTCACACGGAGCATGTGAAATGCGCTCTTCTTACCAAAGCATGTTTTTTTTTGTTCTCTGT
This sequence comes from Acipenser ruthenus, assembly GCF_902713425.1. NCBI lineage: Eukaryota > Metazoa > Chordata > Actinopteri > Acipenseriformes > Acipenseridae > Acipenser > Acipenser ruthenus. Next base: position 610,820 of record NC_081217.1, read on the forward strand.
GATACTGTAAGAGAAGCACCCTGTCTAACTTGATAGTCGCTTGTCTTACTTTGATTTCTGGCATTTCTTTTTTTTAAGCCATAAAATGGACTGCATCTGTTCAGTTTATGAAGATATTTCGTAGGGTGACCCAGCGTGCTGGTTTTACTGGGACAGTCCCCTTTACTCATCAACCATCCCGATGTCCCGACGTTTCCCCCAAAACTTTTAAAAAGTCCCAGTTTGCAACGGGACCATACAGCACGCCTTACATGACTGAGGTAAACAATCATCAATCATATTAAAGCATGGTTTGGGAGTGCTAGTTTTCATATCGGTTACTGTACTAAATTAAAAGAGTGCACGATGAGGGGAACAATAGCTGTACGTATGGTTATAACACAGAGTTAAACGTGGTCGTGACTTGCAAAGGGACAGTGCCGTGGTTGTGCAGCAGTGTGGCGGAGTGTCCCGCCCCTATTTATTATTATTTGTATTATTGTTTGCGGCGCGGATAACAGCGCCGCGTATTTCTTCTTATTTATAATTTAAAAACCCGTGAGGATGCGTGGCTGATCAGCTACTGATTATTTAACTAGCTGACAGTCACGCATCCTTACCAAACGCGTGCAGACTGTGGCCGAGGGGTAATAAAATAATTAACAGCTAGTTAACCCCTCGGTATAAGAACCTGCAGCTGTCCGTGCTGCAGGGTGGGGTGTACAGAGAGGAGGTACGGGGAGATAGAGAGGAGACAGAATTTAAAATAACAATTGCTAAAACGTGCTGGATTAGCCAGCACGACATACTTGTTTGTCTGTCTGGTTTGTTTGGCCCTCGTGCCTTTTTGTTCAGTATTTTGTTATTGTTTAAATCTTTTGTTTTGTTTATTTATTTATTAAACACGCTGAGCGCCGTAGCGTTCAGCTTCACCCGCCCATCCACTGTTTTGGTTTCTGTACTTCCTGTTGCAGGGAACCAAAACTGGATGGGCGGGTGAAGCTGAACGCTACGGCACTCAGCGTGTTTAATAAATAAATAAACAAAACAAAAGATTTAAACAATAACAAAACACTGAACAAAAAAGGCACAAGAGCCAAACAAACCAGACAGACAGACAAGTAAGTGACGTGCTGGCTAATCCAGCACGTTTTAGCAATTGTTATTTTTGTCTCCTCTCTATCTCCCCGTACCTCCTCTCTGACAAGAAGTGTAGCGGAAGGGTTACTGTGTGTTCAGTGTCTGTTTGCAAAGAGCATTGTGCTCTAACAATCAGCTGAAAACCAAAGATTTTTTATACGTTATATAAAAAATCTAATGATCGCATAACTTATACGTTATGCGATCATGAGATGTGTTAACTGAGGTATTACAATCAAATATCCTGTACCTCATGTTTGTGTGTGTGTGTGTGTGTGTGTGTGACTGTGTGTGTGTGTGTGTATGTGTGACTGTGTGTGTGTGTGTGTGTGTGTGTGTGTGCGTGTGTATGTGTGACTGTGTCTGTGTGCGTGAGTGTGTGTGTGTGTGTGTGTGTGTGTGAGACTGTGTGTGTATGTGTGTGTGTGTGTGTGTGTGTGTGTGTGTGTGTGTGTGTGAGACTGTGTGTTTTGAGACTGGCAGCAATCTTATTTCAGGCACAGTGGAACAGCCCGCTTGCCCATGTTGCTTCTCAGCTATCAGAGTTCCCCACTGCTCCCTGTTCCTGGGGCTCTCGTTCCTTCCTTTGAACCAATTCAGAACACGTCGCTGGTCCCCAGTGCCGCGTCGCTCTCTGCACCGTCTATGAACTTTTCTTTAACTTTTTGTTTTTGTGTATCACATCCCTGACTATAAGAGCAAGTAAACATAGAGCAGTGACATTTTGAAGTCTCTGCAGACCTGCACGTGGTGCGGCGCCGGAGGCATCATTATAGATCAGAATCATGTGTACCTCATCAGACCCGATGGGATCCACAAAGAGAAGGCAGTGATGGCAATCAGCAGCCATTAGCTACGCCAGTGAGAAACAAACAGCACTGAAGAAGACAGGCTGTGTGCACTAATGAGAGCTGAGCAGAGCTGCTGCAGGAGACCTCACTGCCCACTGGCTGTGTGCACTAATGAGAGCTGAGCAGAGCTGCTGCAGGAGACCTCACTGCCCACTGGCTGTGTGCACTAATGAGAACTGAGCAGAGCTGCTGCTGGAGACCTCACTGCCCACTGGCTGTGTGCACTAATGAGAGCTGAGCAGAGCTGCTGCAGGAGACCTCACTGCCCGCTGGCTGTGTGCACTAATGAGAGCTGAGCAGAGCTGCTGCTGGAGACCTCACTGCCCACTGGCTGTGTGCACTAATGAGAGCTGAGCAGAGCTGCTGCAGGAGACCTCACTGCCCACTGGCTGTGTGCACTAATGAGAACTGAGCAGAGCTGCTGCTGGAGACCTCACTGCCCGCTGGCTGTGTGCACTAATGAGAGCTGAGCAGAGCTGCTGCAGGAGACCTCACTGCCCGCTGGCTGTGTGTACTAATGAGAACTGAGCAGAGCTGCTGCAGGAGACCTCACTGCCCGCTGGCTGTGTGCACTAATGAGAGCTGAGCAGAGCTGCTGCAGGAGACCTCACTGCCCACTGGCTGTGTGCACTAATGAGAGCTGAGCAGAGCTGTTGCAGGAGACCTCACTGCCCACTGGCTGTGTGCACTATTGAGAACTGAGCAGAGCTGCTGCTGGAGACCTCACTGCCCGCTGGCTGTGTGCACTAATGAGAGCTGAGCAGAGCTGCTGCAGGAGACCTCACTGCCCGCTGGCTGTGTGCACTAATGAGAACTGAGCAGAGCTGCTGCTGGAGACCTCACTGCCCGCTGGCTGTGTGCACTAATGAGAGCTGAGCAGAGCTGCTGCAGGAGACCTCACTGCCCGCTGGCTGTGTGCACTAATGAGAGCTGAGCAGAGCTGCTGCAGGAGACCTCACTGCCCACTGGCTGTGTGCACTAATGAGAGCTGAGCAGAGCTGCTGCAGGAGACCTCACTGCCCGCTGGCTGTGTGCACTAATGAGAGCTGAGCAGAGCTGCTGCAGGAGACCTCACTGCCCACTGGCTGTGTGCACTAATGAGAACTGAGCAGAGCTGCTGCAGGAGACCTCACTGCCCACTGGCTGTGTGCACTAATGAGAACTGAGCAGAGCTGCTGCAGGAGACCTCACTGCCTACTGGCTGTGTGCACTAATGAGAACTGAGCAGAGCTGCTGCAGGAGACCTCACTGCCCACTGGCTGTGTGCACTAATGAGAGCTGAGCAGAGCTGCTGCAGGAGACCTCACTGCCCGCTGGCTGACACTGACACCTGGCCTTTTATTTGTGGTGCATTTCCAGCGCTCAGCATTGCAGAGAAATACTCACCTGTGAATAATTTTTCATTTAATTTTGTAAAACTCATTGTACAACATTGATTCATTTGTTAGGTCAAACTGGGGAATGCGATCCACACCATGCTGGGAAGGGGGTGTCCTTTGAAGTATGCAAGTGCTTTCTAAATCCACATACAGGGAGTGCAAGGCTGTAAGGCTGGGGCTAGGATTAATGTTAGGGTTAAAGTTAGGGTTAGATTTAAGGTTAATGTTAGGATTGGAGCGGCATTGAAGAACAGGCTAATGTTTTAGTAATGTATGAATTTGTTTCAGGGGAGAATGCATCAAAGATTTAGATTTAACATGACACACACACACACACACACATACACACATACACACACACACACACACACACACATATACAAACAACACACAGATACACACACACACACACACACATACACACATACACACACACACACACACACACACATATACAAACAACACACAGATACACACACACACACACACACACAGAGACACACACACACACATACACAAACACTAAACACACACACACACACACACATACACAGACACATATACAAACAACACACAGATACACACACACACACACATACACAAACACTAAACACACACACACACACACAGATACACACACACACACACACAGACACACACACACACATACACACACACACACACAGATACACAGATACACACACACACACACACACATATATTGGTTTCAAATAAAAACAGCACAAAAACACCAGAGCAAACAGGGTGGACTTTAAAATAATCTTCAACAGAAATGTAAATTCAAATTTAATATCAGCTGGAACAGCAAACATCAAGAAAGTGTGAAAGTGTTCTTTACATATTTGCACCTGTAACTGTCCTGGTTCCCCCGTCCCGTGTATTTGAACCTGGCTGTGTGTAGAGCATGAGTATTGTATGAGAAACGATTCTGAGATCTCGACAGGTGTGGCTCACTGCTGTCAATCGGGCTGATTTTCCATTCCAAGTGTGACAGGTGAAGAAACAGCTGCGTGGGTTTGTGATGATCGCTGCTTATCTTAGACTCTGTGGAGAGCAGCGATCCACACAAACCCCAGCAGCTGTTTCTTCACTCGTTACACTCTGAATGGTAAATTAACCCAATAAACCCCAGCGACCCTGGCCTGCAGAGAGCTCCATCCGATAATCGAATAATTATTATTATTATTATTTTTATTTCTTAGCAGACGCCCTTATCCAGGGCGACTTACAATTGTTACAAGATATCCCATTATACATTATTTCACATTATACAGATATCACATTATTTTACATACAATTACCCATTTATACAGTTGGGTTTTTACTGGAGCAATCTAGGTAAAGTACCTTGCTCAAGGGTACAACAGCAGTGTCCCCCACTGGGGATTGAACCCACAACCCTCCGGTCAAGAGTCCAGAGCCCTAACCACCACTCCACACTGCTGAATAATCCTTCAAGCAGGACTACTGTGTAAGTAACAAACATTACATTCATGAAGGAGAAGCCTGCACTGAACCATGCATATCACATGGTCATAATATGCATGGAATCCTAGCTATCACTTTTTTTTTTATTCTATATCACAAGCTGCATTGTTTTAGTTTTTTGTTGTGTAGTTATGCAAGTTGCATATATGTTCTAAATTCTGAACACATACATTTACTTTTTCAGAACCATACTGTTAAACTGGAACATCCTCATATTATCTTTCCAGAAGTGTAATCGGTCTAACTCGTTGGAGTTTACACACAAAGTAACCTTTAAGGTATTTTCGAAGCTTGTCATCTCTGACACCATAGACTACTGGACTCAGGAATCTAGGTAGAATATATATTACCAAATAATAAGCATATCGGATTTCTAAAACATGTTTTGGGAAAACACCAACCAGAGCCACCTCTAATACAGGCCTGACGTACGTCAGCATGCACATTAACAGCTGGACTCCGTGCAGCAGGATGGTGTTGCGAGCCTTTGCAGCAGAAGATCTGTCAGTGGTGGCTGCCCTTGCTGCAAACATGATCCTCAAATAAGTGTAAATTATAGTGAGAGAAACAAAAGAGAAGTACAAGATATCAAATGCCTGTCTTTTATAATATACTGCAGGTGCCCTAAACATATTACTATGAATACAGAAAATAGATGAGTGGAAAAAATCTACAGGTTCTATTGCTAAAGTAATAAACAGGTCTGTTATTGCAGGGACAGCACCTGCAACCCAGATCACAGCAATGAGAATGTGTGTCCTGCGGACGGTGCAGATCTGAGAGTGACGCAAGGGGTTGCAGATGGCTACGTAACGCTCAATAGCCATCGCTGCGAGACTCAGAGGGGTGTTCATATTGGTAAAGTAAGCAAGGAAAATAAGACTGAAGCAGACAAACACACTGATTCTGAAGAAAACATAACTCACAACAAATAAAGTCATTGCAACAGTCAGCTGAACAGCATCATTGATGACCATGTGGATGAACAGAATGTATCGCGGATCCTCGTAAAATACTTGATTTTTGAAGAACGTGAGGACCAGAGCCCCATTGATGTAACTGAGACACAGCCAGACAAACACAGTGATGATATTTTTAGCGAGGGCTGTGCTGAAAATGTCTCTGACTTGAATGGTTGCTGCATCTCCTCTGAAGGTCGTGTCAAACATTCCTTCAGTAGAGTTCATTTCCTTGGGATTGGTCTTCAGAAGAATAGAGACCTAGGAAGGGAAAATCATTTGATAAGCAGAGTTGTGTAGAAAAGACCATCAGTATCATCAATACTCCTATAATCAATACTACTGAGTAGATGAAGCCTTGTCCTAGAACACGTGTCCTGCTGGTGTCCATGCTGATCACTGGCTCTTTTATAAAAGCAGCAACAGATACCATTTTAAACAGGTACTTACTTATTTATGAAAAGGAATTCAGTGCGCACACACAGAAAAATAAAATTATATATATATATCTATATATATATATATCTATATATACTGTATATACTGAGTGCATGTAGTATCAAAGAACCACCAACCTCTTTCCAGTGAAACTGCATTGGTAATGTTAAGGAGGAAGAATCCAGGATATATATATGTTTGCAATGAGCCCCAATTGATTGTGATGTCATCGTTGAGAGGATGTGCCAAGGGGCTGATGCCCGCGGCTCAGGTAGCGGTTCGTGGCTGTGACATCGTGCAGCGCGCTTCACTGCAAGTCTCCAGAGCGCTAGGGCAGGGGCAGCTTGTACAGCACCCTCCAGACAGGGGATACACTTAGTGGAGCAGGTCCTTCAGCTCATTCAAATACAGATTGCATACAGCTGTTTCTTTTCTGCTGTGTGGAGAGCCACCTCTGTCACTCTTCCCACTGACAGCAGTCTGCCAGGCGGCTCCACCCACTCCTCTTGTGGCACTGAAGGGAAGACCAGCACTGTGGGGAGCAGGAGCTCGTGCTCTGGGGCCGAGCGCTCTGGCAGAACCCTGCCCAGGAACTGGGGGAGAGCTGCACTGAGGGAGGCCTGTAGGTCACTCAGGACCTTCTCCAGGAATCAGACTGACCTGAGATTAAGTGCTGGGGACAACTCCCTGCTGGCTTGCCATATAAAATGAATACAATCAATCAACTGAGCAAGCTTGCTAAAACCTGCTCTCCAAACCACGGAAGACAGATATACAGAACTGAAATGCCCTCATTTAAAAAGGGGGTTCAAAAACACTGTGTGCATTGGGACTGATCTAGTGATCTGTAAAATACTCCAGGCGTTGAGCAAGTTCTTATACAAACAGTCCAGCCCAGTGTCACTGAGCTGATCAGGGGATATTACAAACAGGTGTCAGTGGAGACCCTGTCCCCCTGCCCTGTGCACTGCCTGTCCAGTCAGGTTCTCCCTGAGCTGGTGCAGCAGGGGCTCCATAGAGAGGGAGTAGAGACTCTCTGAGAGAGCAGCTCTGCCGTATCCCCCTCTGCACAGGGCAAGGGCACTCAGGCCATTATTCACCTTCAGGAGACTAAACACAATGTAAAGGAGGCTTGCATGAGAAATAAAAACAGGGCCCAAACCAACTGCCTTAAAAAGGTATTAAAAACGCTGACAAAAAAAAACTTGTAACAAGATTTTAAATAAACAGAAAAGTAAGAGGGGGGAGAGAGAGGGAGAGAGAGGGAGAGAGTGTGGGAGAAGGAGAGAGAGAGAGAGAGAGAGGCAGAGAGAGAGAGAGAAGGAGAGGGCGAGAGAGAGAGGGAGGGAGAGAGAGGGAGGGAGGGAGAAGGAGAGGGAGAGAGAGAGAGGGAGGGAGAGGGAGAGGGAGAGAGAGAGAGGGAGGGAGAGGGAGAGGGAGAGGGAGAGGGAGAGGGAGAGAGAGAGAAAGAAAAAAACAAAAACGTAGTAAAGCGGTGGATAGCTGTGCTTGGGCACTGTTTTGACGTTTTGTTTAACCGTTCTGTATTGACCATGTTTTGTTTTGTTTGTGAATAAAAGGGATAGTTTTATGTTTTCTACTTTCCTGTGCTTTTGCTAGAAATATTGTTAGCACAGTATTTACTGAAATGCTGTATAGGAGTGTGTTTGCACCTCGATGCTCTTTAATCGAGTGTGCTGAAACACGAAGAAATGATTCACAGGCAGAAGCCACAGTTCTTCAAAATGCACTCTTTATTTGTGATGATTTTTCTTTTTTGTGACCCACAAGAATTTAGCACACACACACACACACACAAACACACACACACAAACACACACACACACACACACACACACAAACACACACACACACACACACACACACACACATGCACACACACAAACACACACACACACACAAACACACACACAAACACACACACACACACACACACACACAGATACACAAACACACACACACACACAGATACACAAGGACACACACACACACACACACAGATACACAAAGACATACACACACAGACAGACACACGCACACACACACACACGCATTGTATGAGAAACGATTTTGAGATCACGACAGGTGTGGCTCACTGCTGTCGATTGGGCTGATTTCCCATTCCAAGTGTGACAGGTGAAGAAACAGCTGGGTGGGTTTGTGATGATCGCTGCTTATCTTAGACTCTGTGGAGACCAGCGATCCACACAAACCCCAGCAGCTGTTTCTTCACTCGTTTCACTCTGAATGGTAAATTAACCCAATAAACCCCAGCGACCCTGGCCTGCAGAGAGCTCCATCCGATAATCGAATAATCCTTCAAGCAGGACTACTGTGTAAGTAACAAACATTACATTCATGAAGGAGAAGCCTGCACTGAACCATGCATATCACATGGTCATAATATGCATGGAATCCTAGCTATCACTTTTTTTTTTATTCTATATCACAAGCTGCATTGTTTTTGTTTTTTGTTGTGTAGTTATGCAAGTTGCATATATGTTCTAAATTCTGAACACATACATTTACTTTTTCAGAACCATACTGTTAAACTGGAACATCCTCATATTATCTTTCCAGAAGTGTAATCGGTCTAACTCGTTGGAGTTTACACACAAAGTAACCTTTAAGGTATTTTCGAAGCTTGTCATCTCTGACACCATAGACTACTGGACTCAGGAATCTAGGTAGAATATATATTACCAAATAATAAGCATATCGGATTTCTAAAACATGTTTTGGGAAAGCACCAACCAGAGCTACCTCTAATACAGGCCTGACGTACGTCAGCATGCACATTAACAGCTGGACTCCGTGCAGCAGGATGGTGTTGCGAGCCTTTGCAGCAGAAGATCTGTCAGTGGTGGCTGCCCTTGCTGCAAACATGATCCTCAAATAAGTGTAAATTATAGTGAGAGAAACAAAAGAGAAGTACAAGATATCAAATGCCTGACCTTTATAATATACTGCAGGTGCCCTAAACATATTACTATGAATACAGAAAATAGATGAGTGGAAAAAATCTACAGGTTCTGTGGCTAAAGTAATAAACAGGTCTGTTATTGCAGGGACAGCACCAGCAACCCAGATCACAGCAATGAGAATGTGTGTCCTGCGGACGGTGCAGATCTGAGAGTGACGCAAGGGGTTGCAGATGGCTATGTAACGCTCAATAGCCATCACTGCGAGATTCAAAGGAGTGTTCATAGTGGCAAAGTAAGCAACGAAAATAAGACTGAAGCAGACAAACACACTGATTCTGAAGAAAACATAACTCACAACAAATAAAGTCATTGCAACAGTCAGCTGAACAGCATCATTGATGACCATGTGGATGAACAGAATGTATCGCGGATCCTCGTAAAATACTTGGTTTTTGAAGAACGTGAGGACCAGAGCCCCGTTGATGTAACTGAGACACAGCCAGACAAACACAACGATGATATTTTTAGCGAGGGCTGTGCTGAAAATGTCTCTAACTTGAATGGTTGCTGCATCTCCTCTGAAGGTCGTGTCAAACATTCCTTCAGTAGAGTTCATTTCCTTGGGATTGGTCTTCAGAAGAATAGAGACCTAGGAAGGGAAAATCATTTGATAAGCAGAGTTGTGTAGAAAAGACCATCAGTATCATCAATACTCCTATAATCAATACTACTGAGTAGATGAAGCCTTGTCCTAGAACACGTGTCCTGCTGGTGTCCATGCTGATCACTGGCTCTTTTATAAAAGCAGCAACAGATACCATTTTAAACAGATACTTACTTATTTATGAAAAGGAATTCAGTGCGCACACACAGAAAAATAAAATTATATATATATATATCTATATATATATATATCTATATATACTGTATATACTGAGTGCATGTAGTATCAAAGAACCACCAACCTCTTTCCAGTGAAACTGCATTGGTAATGTTAAGGAGGAAGAATCCAGGATATATATATGTTTGCAATGAGCCCCAATTGATTGTGATGTCATCGTTGAGAGGATGTGCCAAGGGGCTGATGCCCGCGGCTCAGGTAGCGGTTCGTGGCTGTGACATCGTGCAGCGCGCTTCACTGCAAGTCTCCAGAGCGCTAGGGCAGGGGCAGCTTGTACAGCACCCTCCAGACAGGGGATACACTTAGTGGAGCAGGTCCTTCAGCTCATTCAAATACAGATTGCATACAGCTGTTTCTTTTCTGCTGTGTGGAGAGCCACCTCTGTCACTCTTCCCACTGACAGCAGTCTGCCAGGCGGCTCCACCCACTCCTCTTGTGGCACTGAAGGGAAGACCAGCACTGTGGGGAGCAGGAGCTCGTGCTCTGGGGCCGAGCGCTCTGGCAGAACCCTGCCCAGGAACTGGGGGAGAGCTGCACTGAGGGAGGCCTGTAGGTCACTCAGGACCTTCTCCAGGAATCAGACTGACCTGAGATTAAGTGCTGGGGACAACTCCCTGCTGGCTTGCCATATAAAATGAATACAATCAATCAACTGAGCAAGCTTGCTAAAACCTGCTCTCCAAACCACGGAAGACAGATATACAGAACTGAAATGCCCTCATTTAAAAAGGGGGTTCAAAAACACTGTGTGCATTGGGACTGATCTAGTGATCTGTAAAATACTCCAGGCGTTGAGCAAGTTCTTATACAAACAGTCCAGCCCAGTGTCACTGAGCTGATCAGGGGATATTACAAACAGGTGTCAGTGGAGACCCTGTCCCCCTGCCCTGTGCACTGCCTGTCCAGTCAGGTTCTCCCTGAGCTGGTGCAGCAGGGGCTCCATAGAGAGGGAGTAGAGACTCTCTGAGAGAGCAGCTCTGCCGTATCCCCCTCTGCACAGGGCAAGGGCACTCAGGCCATTATTCACCTTCAGGAGACTAAACACAATGTAAAGGAGGCTTGCATGAGAAATAAAAACAGGGCCCAAACCAACTGCCTTAAAAAGGTATTAAAAACGCTGACAAAAAAAAACTTGTAACAAGATTTTAAATAAACAGAAAAGTAAGAGGGGGGAGAGAGAGGGAGAGAGAGGGAGAGAGTGTGGGAGAAGGAGAGAGAGAGAGAGAGAGAGGCAGAGAGAGAGAGAGAAGGAGAGGGAGAGAGAGAGAGGGAGGGAGAGAGAGGGAGGGAGGGAGAAGGAGAGGGAGAGAGAGAGAGGGAGGGAGAGGGAGAGGGAGAGAGAGAGAGGGAGGGAGAGGGAGAGGGAGAGGGAGAGGGAGAGGGAGAGAGAGAGAAAGAAAAAAACAAAAACGTAGTAAAGCGGTGGATAGCTGTGCTTGGGCACTGTTTTGACGTTTTGTTTAACCGTTCTGTATTGACCATGTTTTGTTTTGTTTGTGAATAAAAGGGATAGTTTTATGTTTTCTACTTTCCTGTGCTTTTGCTAGAAATATTGTTAGCACAGTATTTACTGAAATGCTGTATAGGAGTGTGTTTGCACCTCGATGCTCTTTAATCGAGTGTGCTGAAACACGAAGAAATGATTCACAGGCAGAAGCCACAGTTCTTCAAAATGCACTCTTTATTTGTGATGATTTGTGATTCCTAAGCAAAGGAATAATTGAAACCTCCTGAAAAGTTTGCTTTGCTTTTAAATGAACATGTTCTGTTACTTTATGCCACCCGGCCTAAAACACAACTGAGATTTCAAACCTTTTACTTCCTCATTGACAGCATTCTCTTGATATGTTGTAAGATTTTGAAATACGATCATTTACAGAAACAATTGTTTAAAATGCATGAATCCTTTCATATATACACACATGCACGCTCACATATTATATTTTTAAATGGAAATATTATTTGGTAACACCTGCCCTTTGCACACAAAGTACTGTTTCAAGTACTTCCTAAAGTTCTGGTCCCTGACACCATAGACGATTGGGCTGAGAAATCTTGGCAAAATATATACTAATAAATAGATAATATAGAAGATATTGACATAGTGGCTTGGGAAAATAAACACCAGGGCTGACTGTAGTGGCTGAATCCCGTACGACAGCAAGCACATTAGCAGTTGGAGTCCATGCAGCAGGATGGTGTTGCGAGCCTTTGCAGCATCATTGTTAGCTGCCTTTGCTACAAACATGATCTTTAAATAAGTATAGATTACAGTGAGACAAACAAAGGAAAAATATATACCATCGAAAGCATGTCTTTTATAAGACAGGAAGGGAGCTCTAAAAACTGTATCACGCAGGCAGAACACAGATGAGTGGAAAAAACCTACAGGTTCTATTGCTAATGTAATAAACAGGTCTGTTATTGCAGGGACAGCACCTGCAACCGAGATCACAGCAATGAGAATGTGTGTCCTGCGGACGGTGCAGATCTGAGAGTGACGCAAGGGGTTGCAGATAGCTACGTAACGCTCAATAGCCATCGCTGCGAGACTCAGAGGGGTGTTCATAGTGGTAAAGACAGCAATTAATATAAAAAAGCTGCAGAAGGCGACATTAATTCTGAAGAAAACATAACTCACAACAAATAAAGTCAATGCAACAGTCAGCTGAACAGCATCATTGATGACCATGTGGATGAACAGAATGTATCGCGGATCCTCGTAAAATACTTGGTTTTTGAAGAACGTGAGGACCAGAGCCCCGTTGATGTAACTGAGACACAGCCAGACAAACACAACGATGATATTTTTAGCGAGGGCTGTGCTGAAAGTGTCTCTGACTTGAATGGTTGCTGCATCTCCTCTGAAGGTTGTGTCAAACGGTCCTGTAGTAGAGTTCATTTCTTGGGATTGGGCTTCAGGAGAAGAAAGGAAACCTGGACAGGGAAAATAATTTCATAAATAGTGTTGAAAAGACAATAAAGTTATCATCAATACCACTATAGTCAACCTTGGGACCTCCAAAGGGGTTTGCATGACAAGTATTATTTTACCTTAACTGTGTGCAGTGTTGAATGGATTTTGGTGAAATATTTAACACCCACCCGCTCAGCAAACACCCACCCACTCTGCAAACACCCACCCGCTCTGCAAACACCCACCCGCTCAGAAAACACCCACCCGCTCAGCAAACACCCACCCACTCTGCAAACACCCACTCACTCTGCAAACACCCACTTGCTCTGCAAACACCCACCCGCTCTGCAAACACCCACCTGCTCTGCAAACACCCACCCGCTCAGCAAACACCCACCCGCTCTGCAAACACCCACCCGCTCTGCAAACACCCACCCGCTCTGCAAACACCCACCCGCTCTGCAAACACCCACCCGCTCAGCAAACACCCACCCGCTCAGCAAACACCCACCCACTCTGCAAACACCCACTCGCTCTGCAAACACCCACTTGCTCTGCAAACACCCACCCGCTCTGCAAACACCCACCTGCTCTGCAAACACCCACTCGCTCTGCAAACACCCACCCGCTCTGCAAACACCCACCCTCTCTGCAAACACCCACTTGCTGGCTATTGCTCTGAGCAGAAACATTGTGAGGGCAGCTGCTGCTGGGCTTTGCCATGTCAGAAAAACACCCTTCTGGATTTGTCTTTTTTTCTTGGTGATCTGATATTTTAAAGACATATGTTTAGACGTGTGCTTTCAAATATCCACTGAATCTTACAGACTAGATTGTGTGTGCTGGAGTTACAGTCACAGAAATCTCTTGGAAGTACTCAAAGCTACTTACTCAAAATCTTCAGAAAGAAAGATCTTCAAATTAAAGAACGAAAAAAAGATAGAAAGAAGGAAAGAAAGAAACACCAATTACAGTTCTACAGAATGAGAAAAAGTGTTTTGTTGTAAAACTGTGCCAGCGCCGGTAGAGAGGAGCAAAAGTGAATTTCGTCATTTTAATTTTACATGATATAATTGTGCTGCGTATATATATATATATATATATATATATATATATATATATATGAAGACCAAAACATCATGAAATAAATACATTTTTTTAACATTTAAACATTTTGTGTACATTCATTTTTGTAGTTATACCTCCTTTCAAACCTACATGGCTCAACACAGAATGCCTTTTTTTTTTTGTTTTGGAAAAGAACCATTTTGAATACAGTTTCAAATTTAGATTTCTTTTCATCAAAAAGGTATTTTACGTTAACCCATTTAAATAAAACACGATAAATGAAACATAAAAAATAATTTATAATATCCAGCTTTCCAGGTTTACATCTCATTGACAAACAAACAACTCCAAACTGCAACAGAACAAGTGTCTCCGAGTGTGAGTGTTTGAGCTGGAGCGCATGTGCCTGTCCATGGCAGTGGAAGATCGCTTACCTCTATCCAGCACAAATCTCAAGTCTGAGGGAAGAATCCCAGCTTATAAATCTTTTCAATAGACCTAAATGTTTACGGCTGTCATGCTTGCTTTCAGGCTTATTATCAAGAGGTTTACAAATGAAGTCAACAAGACGCACTGGGAGTTACAATAAGAGCTCTTATTAAACATTAATGTCGACATATTTAACAGGGCTTGATTAAAAAGCGTTTCACTTTAGGAATGATGTTTAGCAATCTTATTAAAAGGCCATTCAAATACAATAAATTGGATCTCTTATGACTTAACATGTTACCATATTTCAGAAGTCATCAAGGGCCAAAAAATACATTTTAAAAAATGAATAACAAACTCATAATTTCCTCTGCTCTATAACCTACTGTAATAATGCACCCAGTAGGCTCCCAGTCCAATCAGAAAGGAGTCAGTAACGTACAGGTAGATGCTTATGTGCCAGCACACCTGAGATACACAAGACTGTGGCTTTTCAAATGACATCACTCACTCCACTTCTCACACAGCAGATGCTTTGGGTAAAACAAGCCCTCTACCGACCTCTGACCTCGGTACTCCTCCCTGGCTGCACTGGTTAGATCTCACTGGCTGATTCCCGTTGCTTGACTATCTCATTTCATTTGCCCAGTAACACTCTCCAGGCTGGGCTGCTGCTTGTGGTGCTGGGGGTGGCATCCACAAGGCAGGGTAGGGAGCTAAGCTTACACTCCAGTCAGTGATCAGGTTGCCTGGTTTTACGTTCCGGGCCCCCAGAATGCCCAATTAGCACTTCTATTAACCGACTAGCTAGCTGCATTACCAGAAAGCATTTCCAGCTTGTTTATCTGCATTGATCAGTGTTGGCTAAACCACAACCCCAGTGCATCCACTTCAACACGAGAGCACCACGCTGCCACCTAGAGGCGTGCCATGGTGAGCATTATTGCTTGGCCCACACCACCATATTACAGCACTCAATAGAAAACAGCACACTAAATGTCTTAGAAGCTGCACTTACAGGTTTCAGTCTTTACTGCGGTATTTTTGTGTGTTTTTAAAACACAAAAGTCATCGTATTTATCTTGCTATTAATTGTATTATTACTTGTACTGTGATACTTGAAATGTATTTGCTTACGATTGTAAGTCGCCCTGGATAAGGGCGTCTGCTAAGAAATAAATAATAATAATAAATAATAATAATAATTTTTTTATACTCTGCATTTACCATAGCTTACCCTGGTTTATTAATATGCTTTGCCAAACCTCGCTATTCTTTCCAATGCTTCTCTATGCTTTACCACGCTTTCACTGTGCTTTATTACGTTTTGCTATGCTTTAACTCTGGTAAACTTTTATAAGACGATAAAGACCAATTGGTTCACACTGTAGCAAGGAATGTCTTCCCATTAGACTGGTTCAGGAAAGACCTCCAGCCTGATTGCCTTCAGCCCTAGGCATACATATTTCTGTGTTTTATTCCTATTCTTTAAGTGACGGATTGGAGCCTTTTTCTTGTCCTGTTGATCTCTCCTCTGAACAAGAGTCCTGTAGTTATAGAAGTTAGGGGGTGTGGAGTTACATATGTACACATCAGTTATCAGCTTATATAGAGGTCGCTGTTTCTATTAAATGCAATACATTATGAGGCGTCATGTGGAATGTAGTTGTTAGCACAGATAGCTCTGCTTGGGTGCTGTTTTTGTTTTGCATTGGTTTGTATCTGCTGCTCCTGCTGCTATAGGGCAGCAGTGTGGAGTAGTGGTTAGGGCTCTGGACTCTTGACCGGAGGGTTGTGGGTTCAATCCCTGGTGGGTGACACTGCTGCTGTACCCTTGAGCAAGGTACTTTACCTAGATTGCTCCAGTAAAAACCCAACTGTATAAATGGGGAATTGTATGTAAAAATAATGTGATATCTTGTAACAATTGTAAGTCGCCCTGGATAAGGGCGTCTGCTAAGAAATAAATAATAATAATAATAATAATAGCCAGCTTCGACTGCCCCACCACATTTAGTTACCTTTTGTTTGCTTATTTTAAGCTCAATTTGTTATTTATTTTTTTATGACACTTTGGGCTGGGTTTTGAATGATTCAATTATAGAACAGATATAGAAAGAGGTTCAGACCACTTCCAAGCCTCTGCATTGCGTGTCTAAGTTGTTATGAGACATCACTGGTTATTATTGGTTGTGTGTTTCCTTTGTGAAAGAAATGTGCTAATGATGATTTGGGGTGAATAGCTTTGAGAATCCAGC
This sequence comes from Acipenser ruthenus, assembly GCF_902713425.1. NCBI lineage: Eukaryota > Metazoa > Chordata > Actinopteri > Acipenseriformes > Acipenseridae > Acipenser > Acipenser ruthenus. The sequence continues at coordinate 627,593 of NC_081217.1, forward strand.
CCTTTCTTTATATAGTATACCATTAAATGAAGCTAACATTTTGCCTCATCAGTGCACAGTGTCTAGATCACACTGTGCAAATAAATGATCCCCACAGTTGTAAGTTATTGTGATGTGTTTATTGATGTGAAACATTGCACTTTGAGGAAGGAGCTCTTGTGAGATGAGTTTAACCAAAGGGAAGTAGGAGGCTGGGGTTGCAGGAGGCAGGCGTTACAGCAATCACACAAACCCAATTCAAGCACATCCCAGAGCTTGCAAACTTCAGTCTGCAAGTGTCTGGTGACAGAGCATTCCAAATCAACACCACACTCAATGCAGGAGACTCTCAACTGAAATAAACCGCAGACCTTGAATTTGCAGGGTTGTCCTGAGTCTGCAGCAACAAAGTAAGATAACACACGATTATTCCACATTTCAATTTGGAAATCCACTGCTTGCAGGTAAATGTTACTTCTGAAGTCAATGCAAACGGTACATTGGCGCCCACAGCACGTGGTGCTTCATTCAAAGGCAATTACTGCTGAGGGTAATCTTCTAACCTTCTAGAAACCAGTTTTAAAGGGGGTTTGTGAACTGAAAACTCTACTTAGTTCATCAAAATGCACTTAAAAACACACAGTCCTTAACAAAACATGAGTTGAAACGGTCCTTAAAGTCTGTATGTACAATGCAGACGGGAAGACCCTGAAGACACTCCTGTGCAAAGGAGCTAACTATGGATTTCATAAACGTTGAATACACTCCCCCTGCTCCAGACTATTCTATGCATGAACCTGAGCTCTTTGTAATACAAATACTATAAAGAGATACTCTACTCAAAGTGTTTGACTTACAGAGCCAGTGCGAATGGGTGCGGAATTACCTGTCAACCGGCTGGACTTTTTGAGGTTTACATACAAAGTACCTTTTCAAGTATTTTCTAAACTTCTTGTCCCTGAGACCATAGATTATTGGACTCAGGAATCTTGGTAAAATGTAAACCACCAAATAAGTAACGTATCGACTATCGGAAATACGTCCTTGGAAAATATACAATAGAGCCAATTCTATGTGAGGTGTTACATACGTCAGCATGCACATTAACAGCTGGACTCCGTGCAGCAGGATGGTGTTGCGAGCCTTCGCAGCAGAAGATCTGTCAGTGGTGGCTGCCCTTGCTGCAAACATGATCCTCAAATAAGTGTAAATTATAGTGAGAGAAACAAAAGAGAAGTACAAGATATCAAATGCCTGACCTTTATAATATAATAAAGGTGACCTAAACATATTTCTATGAATACAGAAAATAGATGAGTGAAAAAAACTTAAAGATTCGGTTGCAAAAAAAACTACCCAGTCGAATAACAAAGGAGCGAGACCTGCAACCCAGATCAGAGCAATGAGAATGCATGTCCTGCGGACGGTGCAGATCTGAGAGTGACGCAAGGGGTTGCAGATGGCTACGTAACGCTCAATAGCCATCGCTGCAAGATTCAGAGGAGTGTTCATAGTTGCAAACAGAGCAAGCAATATCAGAACGCTGCAGAAGGAGACATTGATTTTGAAGAAAACATAACTTACAATGTATAAAGTCACTGTAACAGTCAGCTGAACAGCATCATTGATTACCATGTGAATAAACAGAATGTAGCGGGGCTCCTCGGAAAATATGGGGTTTCTGAAGAATGTGAGGACTACAGTGGCATTGATGTAACTGAGACACAGCCAGACAAACACAACAATGATATTCTTTGCCAGGGCTGTGTTAAATGAGTCCCTGGTTGGGTTATTTAACACGAAGGCTGTTTCAGGTGGAATTACAGTAGAGTTCATGTCTTGAGTCTTCGGAAGCCGGGAAAACTGAAAACGAGAAACAATTTGATTAATACAATTGTCCTAAAGTAGAACTGTGAAAAGCATAATCACTCTATCATAATGCTTCATTAAAGCACCCAGCCAGTAGAAAACAGGAACAACATGTATCTCGAGGAAAAAGCAATGCAAAAAAAGATCTTGAGATTATCTTGCATATCAGTGTGCTTTAAACAGGGCTAGATCAATCTGAATAGGGGGCATTGGGGACAGCCCAACCGAATTATAATAATTTTCTGTCTATTTCTTGCATCTATCAATAGCACCTGGATTTATATAAATATATAAATAGTCCCTTTCAATTGCCAAACAGCTTTTAGAAACCTTATAAGTGTTGAACGATGGAAAGACTTTGGTGGAATAATACCTACACATTCATCAAACATTTTGGTGTCTATTACTACGCAATAGCTGGTTATTGCTGTACATCTTAACAATTAGAAAAGACCCGCGATCTACAGAAAAACAAACGTGAAGATATTAATCAGTTAAATAAATATGGAAAGATCCCTTACCTCTGTCCTGGTCAATTGCGTTGCTGATGTTCTGGGAGGAAATAAATGAGGCTTATAAATATATTGATGTAACCTTCATTGATTGTGACGTCATCTTGCTCTGCCAGAATGATTTGCCTCTAACTGGTCTTTAGGGATTGGTAAAATGTCACACAAAGTCTCCTAAGGGTTCGCTTATTTTGAGGTCTCATTAAACCTTTTCAGGATTTATAATATATAACACACATCTGGAATTTATAGATGTGTGCTTATTTGGTTCTGTGTGCATATCTTAACCAGCCAGCTATTCAAGAAGTCCTGATTGCATGCCCACAGTGTGCTGTGCTTGGTTCTGTGTGCATATCTTAACCAGCCAGCTATTCAAGAAATCCTGCTTGCATGCTCACAGTGTGCTGTGCTTGGTTCTGTGTGCATACCTTAACCAGCCAGCTATTCAAGAAGTCCTGCTTGCATGCTCACAGTGTGCTGTGCTTGTTCAGGTGAGTTGGAACAGAGGAGTTAGTGATGTGAAAAGCTTATTAACTTATCAACAGACCTCAGTGAAATAAACACAGCACACTGCGAGTCATACTACATACTACTCTGTTCTCTCAAAGTCTTGGCAACTTCTTGAGCTCCATTATATTTTAGAAGATTGGATGTTTCAAAAACAGGGACTCAGACAGGGCAATCATACCTGCACAGAACAGACTCAGACAGGACAATCATACCTGAACAGAACAGAGACTCAGACAGGACAATCATACCTGCACAGAACAGAGACTCAGACAGGACAATCATACCTGCACAGAACAGAGACAGACAGGACAATCATACCTGCACAGAACAGAGACTCAGACAGGACAATCATACCTGCACAGGGAACTGTTACAGCATCCAGGCCCAGTTTTAAAACATTTGATCAAATCTAACCTGTAACCGTGACAGTCTGGGAGTGCAAGATTAAATATCTGTTATTGCATACTATATACAATGAGTGATTGACATCTATTAATACTCATTATAACATCTAAAGTTGTGCCCCCATGTTGCAATGCTATTTTTTTTTTTTTTTTTTAATTGAGCCAAACAGTTCACTCCCGAAGCATGTGCTACTGATACCAAATAAAACATTTCAGCTGTGAATTAATTTAATGAAAAGTATTGCTGTGTAGTAACCCCTGTGGACAGTGCTTGCTTGGTTGATGCAGTCTAGTATACTGACAAATGGGATGGCATTTTAAAGATGGCAAACCAGGACGGTAGGAAGCATTTTGAAAATGATAAGGCCATACCTCGTGAGTCAAACGCGATATATAGCCACGAAGCTAATAAAAGTGTGCCGGTCAGTACTGGGTTTCTTCTGTTAGAATGGCGATTTTATATAACAAATGACTCACAAAGAAATAAGGAGATTTATTGTTGCGAATTGTTATTTTGAAAACACTTCAAAATTGCGTTTATTATTTATTATCTATTTAATATTTTTATTATTTAATTTTTTATTCTCCTTTATTAACTGAACGCGATCGTCTCCCACTACAGTGTGTTTTGTGTTCCTTTTTGGAACTGTTTTGTTACATTATTTTTACGTTTAAGTTTTCGTACATTTTGTTTCACTTTAATTCTGTTCTCACTTCCATAGTTATCTAGTGAGAGTGACATTTCTATTCTGTTATAAAACCGGAATGCTGAAAAGCACACATGCAATAGCGTTTTTTAGAATATTCGCCAAGCGCTGTAAATGTCAATAAGGAAAGTGATATAAATAAGAAGAAATCACACAAGTCAGAACAACAACCTTTATTTTATATAGCGCCTTTCAAGAGGAAGCATCACAAAGCGCTGCACATCAGATTGCTTTCATACCAAATAAAATATCACTAAAACTATTTAAATAGGAACTCTTTGAACTCAGCCCTATTTCCTCCTGTTTGTCACTGTTTTCATTTCTGTAACTACACAAGTAGTTACACATATTATTATTTGTTTATTTAGCAGGCACCTTTATCCAAGGCAACTTACAGAGACTAGGGTGTGTGAATTATGCATCAGCTGCAGAGTCACTGACAATTATGTCTCACCTGAAAGACGGAGCACAAGGAGGTTAAGTGACTTGCTCAGGCTGAGGTGGGATTTGAACCAGGGACCTCTTGGTTATAAGCCCTTTTCTTTAACCACTGGACCACGCAACCTCCTATATCCATAGCCTGCTTCTGTCAAACAGTGTGTCCGTGCAATTTATTTGAAATGCTGTCTAGTTTAATTAATGAAATCCTTTTTATTATGGTATATAACAAAGATGCTATGTTTTTTAAAATAACTGATTAAATCGTGTTAAAAGGAAAGAGGGCATAGCTTTTCATATCTCTATAACTGTTCCCTTGATTCTCATTGGCAGTGGACAGTCTGTGATGTATTTACACACTGCAAGCTTTAAGTGTTCAGAGATTTGCTTGGAGAGCAGCAGAGGGAGCTGTGTTGGTTTGATGGGTGCATGACATGGATTTGTAAGAGAGGTATTGATAAGGAACAGCAACGGCATTTGTGGATTCTGTATGGAACTGCATGACCACATGGCATATTGGAACACTGAATTGGAAAACCCCCCACTTGAGGAGAAACATCTGGGGAACAGTGTGCCCTCACTGTGTGTTTGAGTGTGTCACGTCTTGGTTTATGGACAGTAATCCATTTATTATAATGGAAATGAGGCGTGAACGGGGAAATGAGTGACCAGAAGCACTTTTGTGAGCAATTTGATAAACTTTCAGACAATCCGCACATCATATTTACTTTATTGCAGCAACTTTATTATTCCAGATGAAACAAACACCCTTACAAAATCATGTAATTGTTCCAGTTTTAATAATAAAAAAAAGAAGGATCTACAATCGAATGTGCAGTAGAACATTCTTCTCATACAGAGTTATCTCAAGGTACAGATAATTAACAATAACAAATGAAACAGGTTCCTGTATTTCCAATGCTGCGTGTAGAATACCCCATGCATCCAGCTTCCTTAGTCTAGAGCTGAAAACAGTGAATTAAGATGTGACCTACCAATACGCATCTTATTCTCTTTCTTTAATTGTCAGTCCCACAATTACTGCAATCATTGTTCTGCGTCTCAATTTGCTGATGATATTGCTAATAAATAAAAGCATTGTTTCAGTTTGGGAGGTATGGAGCTTATCATGATGTCTGGTGATTGTTATTGGGGTGAAGCTGTCCATCTTTGATGGTCTTGCATAAAAAGTGTCTTTTCAGGTACTTTCTAAACATTTGATCTCTGACACCATAGGTCATGGGACTCAGGAACCTGGGCAGTACCTGAACTACCAAGTAAATAAAGTATCGTATTTCTAATGACTTCCCTGGAAAGATATATAAGAGACTGTATTCCAGAGTAGGTCCGATGTACGTTAGCATGCACAGTAACAGCTGGACCCCGTGCAGCAGGATGGTGTTGCGAGCCTTTGCAGCAGAAGTCGCGTCCGTGGTGGCTGCCTTCGCTGTAAACAGGATTCTGAAATAAGTGTACGTTAAAGTAAGCCAAACAAAAGCTAAGTAGACAGCATGTAAAATGCTTCTCTTCTGAACTAGATCAGGTGACCTGAAAACGTAATCGCGAGCGCAGAAAACAGATGAGTGGAAGAAGCTTAATGGCGCTGTTGCCAAAAGGATAAACACATCTGGCAATATGGAAACGGCACCTGCAACCCAGATCACAGCAATGAGAATGTGTGTCCTGCGGACCGTGCAGATCTGAGAGTGACGCAAGGGGTTGCAGATGGCTACGTAACGCTCAATAGCCATCGCTGCGAGACTCAGAGGAGTGTTCATACTGGCAAAGATGGCAACGGACAATAGAAAACAACAGAAGGAGGCATTGATTTTAAATAATATGTAACTCACTACAAATAATGTCACTGCAACAGTTAACTGAATAATATCATTGATTACCATGTGAATGAACAGGATGTATCGTGATGCCTCGTGAAACATTCGATTCTTAAAGAATGTGAAGACCAGAGTCCCGTTGATGTAGTTGATGAAAATGCACAGAAAAACAATAATGACATTTTTTGCGACGGCTGTGTCAAAAGTATCTCTGGTTTGAGCTGAGGCTCCGCTGCTGTTCAAGGTAGTGTCAGATGGGTCCTCAGTAGAGTTCATGTCTCGTGACTGCTCTTCAGAACACTCTGCCTGCAGGAGCAAAGAAATCAAAATCATTAAACTAGTTACTAGGAACTAGTGTTGTGCAAAATCAACCGTGCTTAAACATCACAAACTGTAAGCGCCTGGAATATTTACAGCTGCTTTAACAAAACACCTGCACATTTCTCCTGTGCTGTCTGTGTGACTTGTCCTGCTTCTTTCCACAATGATTTCCTCTAAACCAGTCACAGCTCTGCTGACCAGCCTGGGAAGGGTTAAAGCCTTTACATAGACGATTACTCTGCACTCGTTATCTTTGCTGAGGTCCTTTCACGTATGTGTTTTTACTTACGGTAGCTCAATTTGTTAAACAGCAAAAAAGATCACTTACCTCTTTTCAGGTTTCTTGCTTGGTTTCTTCCCTGTCTTCAAAGTTATATAGTCTCGTCTGCATCCAGGGAGCACTTATATATAGAATCCTAAGGCCCATGAGATCTTGTATTGGGTTTTCACTGTACAATATAGCTTTAAACATGTGAGTGTGTTGCTATTCCCATCCAGATAATAACATATATTGCTGATAATCCACATGTTTGAGGCTCATGGTAGACTAGAGGTAAATATAGTTTAAGACTTTGTGTGAAGAGCCTGTGTGATGCTGGAATATGTGTGTGTGTGGTGCGGGACTTTTGATGCATCTATCCGATTCAGGCTGGTGTTTTAAACCCTTATCTACTTCTCACTATTTTCATACTACTTTTGACATCACAGGGCCATATTCCAGCCTGGGACGGATCCCAACATGTGTATTAACATAACTGCTCTCAATCTTTTAGCTTTTTGCATATTTTGCAAAACCACTGCCCCTCACCTCTACACCCCTCCCTGCAATGTGAAGCACACATACTGGTGCATTGCTTCAAAACCACTGCCCCTCACCTCTACACCCCTCCTTGCAATGTGAAGCACACATACTGGTGCATTGCTTCAAAACCACTGCCCCTCACCTCTACACCCCTCCCTGCAATGTGAAGCACACATACTGGTGCATTGCTTCAAAACCACTCCCCCTCACCTCTACACCCCTCCCTGCAATGTGAAGCACACATACTGGTGCATTGCTTCAAAACCACTCCCCCTCACCTCTACACACTTCCCTGCAATGTGAAGCACACATACTGGTGCATTGCTTCAAAACAACTGCCCCTCACCTCTACACCCCTCCCTGCAATGTGAAGCACACATACTGGTGCATTGCTTCAAAACCACTGCCCCTCACCTCTACACCCCTCCCTGCAATGTGAAGCACACATACTGGTGCATTGCTTCAAAACCACTGCCCCTCACCTCTACACCCCTCCTTGCAATGTGAAGCACACATACAGGTGCATTGCCTCCTGCAGTACTGGCCTTTCCTGGAACTTGCTCTCTCCTGGCTCTCTCTTTGTACCCAGTGGCTGCATTGTGCAGGCGGTTGTTTTTACCAGCCTTTGATCTGATGAAGTTCACAGATGCACTGGGTGCCCTTTAACCCTTCCCACTGATATGTCACTGAAGTCAGAGGCCACAGTAACATAAACTACAAGATCTCTCTGTACAGTTAGGTTAAGGTGTAAACAGGGTGGATGTCCCTGACATCTCTGCTCCAGCTGTGGAGATCTCTCCGCCTAACCCTGCCATGTTGTCACTTAGCCACACCGTACAGCTCAATAAATAAGTAAACCAACATTAGTTTACAAGTTATTATCTATGTAGGTTTACTGCGTGTGTAACTTTTTACCCTTTTTATTTTCTAAGTTTTGCAATGCCGAATGTGGAAAACAGGTGGATACGAGAGACAATCTACCCAGCAGTTTGTTACTTTTTTTCTTAAAGTTATGAAGTTTTAGTCCAGGTTATTGCACCACTCTCTGTCTCTAATATCAGAGCAATCTTGGGCAAGTTGCTCAACAAAGGCTTTGGGATTCTCTGACATTTTGAACCCTCCGCAGAGGCTCTTCAGTAATGCACCAAAGACATCATTAATCAGAACATGCTCTCGTCTCCCTTCAGTCCTCATTAGATTGCAATGACAAAAGGTCAGGAATGACATCCAACCATCATAACATGTGTTTGGGAAAGAACAACTGGCAGTAGTGGGGCTGGTGAGGTATTCTTGTGGGCAACAGAATAAAGTTCACCTCGTTGAAGAACGAGCCCCGAGGGGAGGGGGGGAGGGAGGGGGGGCAGATGTTATCAATACTAGCCTGCATGCCTTTTACTGTTTACCGTTTGATTGCTCTTTTGCAGGTAAAAGCTGGGCTGCAGTATAATAGGTTTAAAAGTGACATTTTAAAACGGGCAGTTAATCAAAGGCTGGTCACAGAAAAATACATTCTGTACATCACTGCATCTTTCAATGCCACGTTTCAGTGTTTTTTGAAATATTTAGAAGATTAAGGAGCACTGTCCTATGGATTTAATAATACAAACTGCACACATGTAATCAGTCTCCTGTGTGTACCCTTTATAAAGTGATTAGGGCAGACTGCAGGCCTGTGTGTACCTTTTATAAAAAGATTAGGGTAGACTGCAGGCCTGTGTGTACCCTTTATAAAGTGATTAGGGCAGAATGCAGGCCTGTGTGTACCCTTTATAAAGTGATTAGGGCAGACTGCAGGCCTGTGTGTACCCTTTATAAAGTGATTAGAGCAGACTGCAGGCCTGTGCGTACCCTTTATAAAGTGATTAGAGCAGACTGCAGGCCTGTGTGTACCCTTTATAAAGTGATTAGGGCAGAATGCAGGCCTGTGTGTACCCTTTATAAAGTGATTAGGACAGACTGCAGGCCTGTGTGTACCCTTTATAAAGTGATTAGGGCAGACTGCAGGCCTGTGCGTACCCTTTATAAAGTGATTAGAGCAGACTGCAGGCCTGTGTGTACCCTTTATAAAGTGATTAGGACAGACTGCAGGCCTGTGTGTACCCTTTATAAAGTGATTAGAGCAGACTGCAGGCCTGTGTGTACCCTTTATAAAGTGATTAGGGCAGACTGCAGGCCTGTGTGTACCCTTTATAAAGTGAGTAGGGCAGACTGCAGATATAGACAGTGATATAGACAGATAGACAGTGATATAGACAGTAATAGAGACAGTGATATAGACAGTGATAGAGACAGATAGACAGTGATATAGACAGTGATAGAGACAGTGATATAGACAGCCCAGGACTGTGCTGTAACTAACCCAGCAGTGTCTGTCAGCAGGTACTCCTGAAAATGGTGCCATCTGCTGTTTGGATGTGAAAGTGATTCAATTCATTCAATCGTACAGAGCCGAGTTTAATGAAGCGATGTAAGAACAGTGCTGTATGTGCATCAGTGCAATACCAGAAGGGTACAGGTGCAATGCAGCACACAGAGGAAAGAGGGGCTCGCTGTCATGTTGTGAGTCAAACACTAATATTTCATGTCATGAGTGCCACATCTCTGAACAGCCTAATCCCAATTTGGTCATTGTGATTAATTGGTGAAGAATAATATTGCCACATATTAAATCCCAGAATTAACAAAAGAAGTGGAAAAGCATTTGTTTATTTAGTGCCAGAATACAGAAATGTTTAAAAATGGTCATTAAGCAATTTACAGCAAGTACATTTAACAGGGGCTTCAATCTGATTCCAAAGAATACATTCACAACAGACCACTCAGACACAGGCAATACAAAGTAAGGCACGCATGTGTTTATAGAAACAAAGTGATACTACAAGAAACTTAGTAAACCTCTTTGACAAGACAGTAAAGGGTTTGAAACAGCTTCTCCTCTGCTTTAGAGCTGTATTTCAATGAGCAGAATCTAGGATCTTGTTAAGACAACTTCAGAAATGCATGGACATTGAGCCTGGAGCACTGGAATGAGTCTCGGAGCAGGAATGGGCTGGTTTTCACTTCAAACAGGTAACCTGTTTCTGTAAAAACACCGATGTGCTGCCATAGATTCCAAACAAGACTGCCCTGATAATGTAAGCCCTTTACACTGTGTCTGGCATGAAGAAGAATACAAGCTGGTTTTAATCATACTTAATATTATCAGTTTAACTGGCTGAACAGCCAGTGTTGTCCTGGTAGTAATGTAAGTATATATATATATATATATATATATATATATATATAAACGCGTGTTTTCCACCTCTAATATATATTAGCGTGACACTGGAACAACATTTCACTTTGTTCCTTTCAGCATCCGTTTTGTCTGCTGCTTCACTCGCAGTTCATTGGGGACTGGGCGCTGTGCTGTATAGGTGAGGCTGCCCTGTACAGTGCATGCACAGTACTGTAATGTGAAGGAACACTCCGGTGCTCCGTAGAGCTGACAGGTTCACATGCTCTAATCTACTGCGGATGCTCTAGGCTTGTGTTGAAGCTTCAAATCTGACTTGTGGGGGCCTGAATGAAATCCAATTCCATGCCGCCCCCATGGCTGGAGTTAATAACGGCTATAGCATATGCCATGTTTTCTGATTTAATAAAGACTGGGGTCTGCTGGATTGATTCAAATATCTGAAAATCTAAATAACGTCAACTGTTTTTTTTTTTTTAATTTTTTTTTTTAATCATTCAAACAAGGGCCATGCCTGGCATATTAAAACAGGCTTTGCAAAAAACAAAACAACAGACATAAAGAGTGACGCAGGCACGCTGTTAAGGGCTCTGGATAGCGGTGGCATTTAGATCTGTTGCTGTTTACATCAGCTGGGGTGTTTAGCTTTCACTGCGGTCAATTATCCTGTGGTAATTGCGCTGCCTTGGGTATTACTGCCTAATTGGTACACAAGGAAAAGGTGTCGTGGGGCATTGCACACCTGCTCCTCTGTTCCAGGGGGTTGAACTGACGACAGGATAGTGTCAGGTGCCTGCTTCTTTACAGCACTGGCTTCAGGACTGCAGTCCTCAGTGATGAGGGGGGGTGGGGGGGGGGGGGGGCAGCTGCAGTCTCCTACAGTGCCCGACTGCTCTGGGCCCTCCTTCCTCCTTCCCTAGCTGCTAGGGTCTAGCATAGCTTGAGACACACGACCATAACATGCGGGGCATGACAGACCTCCTGCATGTTACACAACAGAACCTGATGGCATCTTTACTACATGTATAGTTTAAAGATCCGAGATAAAACATCAGATAAAAAGGAGAGGAAGAGGCGATGGAAGAGTAAACCAGCGACCTCTGTCTTTACAGTCAACACGATTTGATTTGCAAATGGGAAGGGAAAAAAAAATCTGAAAACACAAGTACTTAATATCTGTTTCCAATAATGTTTTACGGGACAGCTGATCCCCTCAGGTAAATACTGGTTGTATCGATTAGGAGAGTTCAAATGATGCTCAGAAGATCGTTGTTTGTTTTATTTGTATAGAAAGACAATAAATTACAATTTGGTTTTAAATAAGACAAAAGACTTGCAACAACATTACAACCGAAAAGACAAGGAGCTGCTTGATATCTAACTAACCTTTGTGGTGTTGCTGCTAATCAAACACTGCCAAAGTGAGTTCTGCATATACGTCTTTACATGTGAATAGGCGTTGTGTCACCAAAGCCATCTGGGTCCCCATGTAACACAGTGGGATATTCTTCATTCTTCTCAATGCATTTTTTTTTGTTATACAAGGAAAATGTATTTTACAAGTAGAACCCCCAAAGCCCCAAACACACACAGCTACGTGACTTGAGCACCCTAAAATGTCAAGGGATTTATTCTTCATTTCTTCGAGACAAGCTGGTTTTCCAATTCTTCCAGTCTGGCTGTCATCTGAGCAAGTGTTTGGGGTTAAGGAACTCACAGAGAAAACATGCATTATACATGAAGCATTACTCTTAATTCTGCATTGAAGGGTTGTTTCGGGTGCTTAGAGAACATTCACCAAGTATTTAGTATCAAGAACATTCCCTGTAAAAAAATTATAGGTGAGTGAAAGAGCACTAGAGGAGTGCTGACCGGGGTTTCAACCCTCTTATTAGCACGACTAGTATTTTCACTGACACCTCTTTTCTTCTGTTTAAAGAGCTGCTGTTTCGCTGTTTGTATTTTCTTTGCTTGTACAGTCTTTGGTTAGTTTTGGTTCTCAGTAATCTAGCAGGCAGCCCCTTTTAAACAGCCACTTACCTGTTTTGCACAGACAGTGTGAAGTACAGTAAAGGGTTATAGTTTCTGTCTCGGTTCAGTGTGGAAAGGATATGTCTTTGAGAGAGCTTCTCTAAAGCAGACGTGGTTCTTTCCTGGAACTCCAACAGGCTCTCACAGGCACACGGGTCTTTCACCTCGATTTCCCCGAGACTCTCCTCTGCAACAGCAAGGTGCATTTCAGGTACAAACCTTAAAGATCCACTATCATCATTTCCCACGCTTACCTGTGTGTAACAGGGCAGAGGCTGGGGGAGAACCAGCGACCTTGCACACCGCAAGCGAGCATCTTAACCACAATGCAAAAGAGCCGGGCTCGTCTGCATTCGTGGTTTAGAGCTTTAAACCTCCTCTCACCTCACCGACAGGACAGGACAGAACCCGTAACGGCAGAGCACCCCACCACACTGCCCGTCACATGAGTTTACACTTTGCTATGCTTTTAGCATTATTTAACCTTTTATAAGGGGCAGTATATAAAAAGGTAAAGTTTCTGGTGCACCTCCTCCCCACTTACAAGCAGAAAAAATGATGAATTGAGCTTTTTCTATGACAGGATAGTCAAGGTTTCAGTGTAGAATCTTAAAAGTGGCCAGTGGGTTGTTCTATCATGTCATAGTTCTTGTATGCTATAACAGCTTGCCGAGCGCCCTGACCTGCACAGGTGTTAAGTTTCAGGTTTTCTGCGATCTGGTTGATGGCTGTGAAGTCTGCTGTGTAGTAGAAATGTTTGTCTGCGGGTTCGGAGGCGATCTCCCGAAGCTCTGCCTCGACCGCTTTCCCAACGCCCACAGCATACATGGTGATGCCTGTGCAAACGAACACAAGCTGTTACTGATTTATTTTACCAGGAGAGCACTAACTCATTCAAAAACCTGCTAATTATAAACACACACACAGCACTGCAGTATAAACAATGTCACAGCTCATCCGTGAGGCTGGGGCTGATCTAGCAATCTTTTCACTGATTACATTTTTAATATAGGGTAAAAAAAAAAAAAAATTAAAAGAATTAGAAATATATATATTGTTGGATTAATTTTGGATTAGCTGGAAAACAAAAGTATAAATTACAAAAAATAAATCTAAAAAAACCCAGAGGCACCCCCTCAAATGACCTATAAATGAATGGAGAGAAAGAACCCCTCTTCTGCACAGTAGAATGAGTGCTATTTATTTCAGAAGTAATTTCTAAGTTCTGCTACACTGTAAGAACGAATACGAACATCGTATTCAGTCTTTCACTATTATAGTAACCCTTTGCGTTTCATTTGAATAAACAAACAGAAGAAGCTCGGACCTGCATCTTTGGCCCGTTTGGCCCACTCGGAGATGTTGTCCTGGGAGCGCCCGTCAGTGAAGACCAGGCCCACTCTGGGGATGTTTCTGGTGAGGGGTCTAGCCCCTTCAGCCTCCGAGAAGCTGTTCTCCACCATGTGCTTCAGGGCCAGCCCCGTCATGGTGCCCTTCTCCATGTACTGCACACCCAGGACGGCTGCCTTGATGTCCTCAGCGCTCTGGTACTGGCTGAGGGGGAACTCTGTGCGCACGCGGCTTGAGTACTGCACCAGCCCCACCCGGGTCCCACTGGCCGACACGTCCAGGGAGTCCACAACCTGGTTCACAAACTGCTTGACCAGCTCGAAGTTCTGCGGCCGCACGCTTTTGGAGCCGTCGATAATGAGGACTAAATCGATGTTAGCGGATCTGCAGGCTGGGACCAAAGAGACATTGAAAGCCAGTTTACCAGCAAGCCGTATTTCAATGCACCTCACAATGCGCACGCACACACACACACACACTAAAACCAACAAACAACGCCCGCTTCGTTTCACTGAAAAGACTTACTGCTGCAGGTCTTGCCATCCTCCTGCAGTGGCTGTCCCTCCGGGCAGACGCAGTGGTAGGAACCAGGGCTGCTGACACACTTGAACTCACAGCCATGGTCTACTGAGTTGCAAAGGTCATCGGCTGCAATTGAGAATTTTATTACTTACAGGGCACTGGTATTCATACACCTTTATACTGTAGATTTGTGCCATGAAGCCTTTACTTACAACAGAACAAGGTGACTGTAGAAGGCAGGCATGGCAATCGCTATTATTATTATTATTTATTTCTTAGCAGACGGCCTTATCCAGGGCAACTTACAATTGCAAGATATCACATTATTTTTACATACAATTACCCATTTATACAGTTGGGTTTTTACTGGAGCAATCTAGGTAAAGTACCTTGCTCAAGGGTACAGCAGCACCCACCGGGGATTGAACCCACAACCCTCCAGTCAAGAGTCCAGAGCCCTAACCACTACTCCACACTGCTGCTCTGCAGTATATACTCCAGCCCTGAACTGGTGCACTTCTTCTGTGTTGGAGGTTTGTATTTCAGTGTCAACCAGTGGCCTGGAGCTGTGCTGAGGCCACAGAAACTCATCTGGCACACAGCCTGGCATCTACAACTATCTGAGAGCAATTAACCTTGCTTAACACTGAACAGGGTTCTTTTACCATTATACTCTCCATTAGTGTTAGAGAGCTGGTGAAAAGACAGCTGTCACTACACTGCAGTTACCACACAGAATGCTGTACTGTGTCACAGTATGACCCTCATTCCAGCGGAATCACCGTGTAAGAACATTGCGATTTCCATTTTGAGTAGGAGTGTATTCAGTGTACAGCAGCAGTTCTTTCGTTGCTTAGCAGAAGTGATTATTTTTAAGTCTGAACTGTGGTTTACAGAAGAGTGTTCTGCCAGTGGGGATACAGTTTAAAGGCAGCGTATTAAAGGTTTTAGCTTACTTTCTGTACGTCCAAATATTAAGACAAGCGCCCTGTCATTTACACGTAACCACTTCCATCTGTCTCCAGGTAATAATGTGGATTCCAGATGAATCGATGGTACAGTTTGCCACAGATTCATTGGAAAATTATCAGACTAGAATCTGCATCTATGTAGGACAAGCTACTGAGTTGTCACACAGTTGTGCCCAAATGTTTTGCATCACTTTTTAGAATTAACTAATGTTGCTTCAGAAAGTCGAATGAAATATACTTTGTAGTTTCTTTGATTACATGATGTTAAATAAAAGATCTGAATTATGTTCATATAGTTTTTTATTATGTCTCCATTATGTCTCCATCCTAAAATTCTAGGTCATGCAAAACTTTTGTGAATAGCTGTAGATAGGAACCAGTTACCAAGTACTGTATCTGGGACCACCTAGACAGCAGGGGGCACCACTGACACAATCTAAACCTACTGCTGTACTTACAATGCACTGTCGCCACTCTGTAAACACTGCTGCACCCAGCACGGCTCTGTGCAGGTTAGTGGCAGCATGCATTGGTTAGGACCATGGGTTTTGAGAATGCCGTTCTGCAGCATCAGAAAGAGAGGCTGAGGGATCCACTGGAGGAATCAGAAAGTTAAAGGAGAATGTAAGGAATGTTTCGGCCTGTCTCTGCTACTCCCTCTAGTGGAAGCTATGTGAACAGGGGTCTGGAGTTCACTAGAAAGGGGTATACTCTTTCTGAATTTCAACTTACACTGGCAGGTTTTCCCATCATCCTGAAGTGTGTGTCCTTCATTACAGCGACAAAAGTAGCCGCTTAGGACACTGACACACTCGTGCTGACAGCTGTGGTTCCCAAACGAACAGTAGTCAATCACTGAAGGGAAAAAGAATGTGATGTTCACAAAACGAGCCATGGCTGTTTAATAAGAAGATCATGTAAGTGTATAGAGCCATATACTGAATGAATGAATGAATGAATGCATGTTATCAATGATTAACACACTGATACACAGAGAAGACAATCTATACCACTGACTCGTGGCAGATGGCAGTGCTACAAAGCACTCTGTATTTAACTATAAACCACAGGCACTTTTAACAAGGACTCTGTTATGGCAGGACACCGCATGGGGAGGTACATTCTTAACCCTTACATACATAACCCCGTTCCCAGGGTGACCCCAGGCGCCTCATTACAGAATGTCTGAAATGATTCAAATAAGTGAAACTCCATCCTGACATGAGGTGTGCTTTATTGCAATATGTGTGACGTTACTCCCTAGTGTTGTTATTAATATTGCTGTTAATATTTCTGTGAACAGCAGGATGAAACAGTACAATTAAATAGCATGGGGTTTTGCATCATCAATTCAGGAGTGGTTGCATTTTCGACATGCGTTGCATCATCCTGTGCAAACTATGATGCAATGCGATGCAATCCACACGGAAAGGATCTCCAGAGGCAGAAGCGAGGCACTTCCATATGGAAAGGGCTGCTCAGAGGTCGCTTACAACGGCACGGATCTGTGGCTTCATTTGCTAGGTGGCATTCTCTTCTGCAAGCTTCTAGACAGATTCACACTTAAACTGCAGCTCACTGTGATCTCAGTATCAGAATGTTCTCTCTTAGCACACATGTTATTGCAATCCTGTGCACACTTTGATGACGTTTCTGTTTATCCCTTAGGGTCCTCGGGGTCCCAGGCTATGCTGATGTATCGTAACAAGAAAAGCTCATGCATTTAAGAACTGAAGCAGGCATAAAGATAAGAGATCTGCACAAGGGTTGAACACCTGCTGAAGGCTAACTTTAAACGCGCATTGCAATGTCTTAGATACAAATCTGAAGGACCGTTTAAACTGCAGCACCCAGATCAGGCAGCGGTATTTAAATTGCAGTGTACAGCAGGCATGAGTGCACAGAACAGCTCAACAGCACTGTGACCAGACTGACTTGTGCATGTCTTCAGGTCCTGGTTGAGGTAATAGCTGGCTCTGCAGCGGCAGGAGTATGAACCAGGGGAGCTCACGCAAATGTGTTCACAGTCGTGCTGTCCTTCTGCGCAGAGGTCAATAGCTGTAATAGAGCAAGAGAGATTTCACATACAAAGTGCTGCAAAATCAGAGCCTCGTGCCTCCCCTTATATCCCCTGCACCCACTTCATAACAATGAGTGCAGCTTGCACAGTTGCATGTGGGATAAGGTTGTGCTCCATAAATAATATGTGGTGGACAGGGCCAGAATAAAGATTCAATTCAGCACACAGGACCTTCACTCATCACTTATCTGTATGTAACCAACACATTGATGCAAAGCGTATTCCTTTTGCCATTGCACTGGCGGCACACAACAGAAACAGACATTGAGCTTCGTTATCTTTATTTCTAGTCCCTTTTCTCTTGTCCTCATTGCACATTCGGGGATGCTTGCCCCACTGAAGCCTGGTGTTTTGCAAGGTACCCTGTGAGCAGGCTTGAGCTTTCTAAGTAGCATAACTTACCTGAGCATGTTTTGCCATCCTCGTTGAGTTTATATCCAGGGTTGCATTCACAGTGATACGATCCAGGAGTGCTCACACAGACATGCTCACAGCCGTGAGGCATCTCACTGCAGAGATCCAGACCTAGTGAATGGAAATGATCATTCAAATGACTTATTACTTCAGCACCACGAGTCCTGAAACACACGCCCACATGCAAACAGATCAGATGAAACAGAATACATGTTTCAAAACATCCTTAAGTGGAAGAGAACCAAATATAATCATTGAAAATAGAGGCGCAGCACCACAACACAAAACGTAGCTCAAATTTCCATTCTTTACTATTTAGAAATGTATACATTTGATCTTATTTTCATTGATTGAATTTTGGATGTTTGGGAAACTGATCTGGGATGTAGCACCCACTAATGGAAATAAGTGTATTACAAAACAGTGTGTGTGTGCGATGACAGCTCCGTGATCCGGACTTGTCTCTAAATATAATTCACGACAGGAGACAGACCATGCTGTTTTACCATATCTTCGACGGGATCGTCCCTATTGTGCTGTTGGTTATTTAGTTTCAGCGCCAGACCGTCCCTACTCCAACAATAACAAGGCTTTGTAAACCTTGTCTTCCTCTCGATTCCTCTGAGCCCCTCTCTGTACACAGAGCCTGACTCCCCCTTTGATGTTTGCAGCTTACCACAGAGCTTGTCTTGGAACTGCTTTCCGAACTGCTGGATGAGATCAAAGGACTCAACCAGGAAGACGTGCTCCTCGAGGGGCGGGGAGGCCATGGCCCTCAGTGAGTTCATGTCGGCCCTCTGCACTCCCACCGCATAGATCTCGATGCCCCTCTCCCGTGCCTGAGCCGCCACCTCAGCCACGCGGTCCTGCGGCCGGCCGTCTGTCACGATCACCGCCACCTTGGGTAAGTTCCTGCGGGCGCCCTCCTGCTCGCTGAAAGCCACGTTCATGGCATACTGGATGGCGAGGCCCGTCATGGTGCCCTGGGCCAGCGGGATGATCTTGTTGATGGCTTTCACCATGTCAGCTTTCTTGCTGAAGCTCTTGAGTGAGAAGATGTTCTGGAGCTGGCTGGAGTACTGGAACACCCCGACCTGCGTGGTGTTGGGGCCCACATCCAGAGCGTGGATGATATCGATCATGAACTTCCTCATTGTCTCAAACTCAAAGGGCCTCACGCTCCTGGAGCTGTCAATGATGAAGACCAGGTCCAGAGGGCCCGTCTTACACTTGTGATCTGCGGAGAGAACGGGACGCACAAAAAAGCTGTTACCTAATCCAGTGAGAAAAAAGCTATAAAATGCACTTCCACACACAGAACTAGTTTTGATTTCAATGTATATTTTATATCAGGTAGATGTTAGTTTATGAATGATAACTAGATCTTAATCTACATCACACCTGACACAGCACAGAATTGATTGCAAGTAATTTGCTATGCTTTACCATGGGTCCTTGCAGCCCTGAAGGATAAAAACCCCGACAACCTGAGCATTCAATATTGTCCCAAAGCAGGCCTCCAGTAGAGAACCATGGAGCTGAGCTTCCAGAGCTCTTTCTATTTGACGTGAATGACTGTGTTTTATCTTACCCGGTCTTCCTCGTCTGGCATCCAGGCTCACCATTAGGATGAACAAGAACGTTGCACAAAAAAACAGCAGCTTCATCCTGAAACCTTGGATTGGAGAGTCGTCGGGACGTTCTGGGACTTACTGCAGAGGAAACAAAACTCCATGTGATGCGCATGCCTGGCACATTCTTTCAGGGCTTTTCTTTCTATAAATCTTGCTCCAAACAAATAGCTCAAAATCACTGAGCTTCTTTGGGCACATCATGTGATTGCAAACTGGCAGTGGAGTGAGAAAGTCAGATTCATTCAGGAAGAAAGGAGACGCACTCACACTTTGGAGCTTTTGGAATATTATTTAACCCAGACCTCAAATAAAAAGATAATTGAAATGTTCCTAATGTGGGCCAGTCAAGCAGGGAAATAGATTGGAAGCCCTTAGGGGCTACGCCTACAGCCCGCTGCTCTTTTCACACCCATTAAATGAACTGTCGCTGGATATTTTTGTGATAGAAACTATTAATGTCAGGGATGCAGATCCGATTCTCAGTTTCCGTCTTGCGCTCGGCTAGGTTTCATAAATAAATAAACAAATAAATAAATATGTATCTGGACGTTTGAGATTAAACTATACAAAGTCAAGCATTCAGAATGGCTTCAGTGTTGGAGGTCAGCTAGGTTTATTATCCTCAGAAAAGTTTCCATTAGTAATGCAGCACAGTGAAAGCATGGCAAAGCACAGGGAAGCATTGTAAAGAACTGTGAGGTATACTGAAGCATATCAATCAACATGACAAACCAGGGCAAACTATGGTGAATGCATAGTATAATCATGGGAAATGCATGGAAAACCTGCAAAAACACTGTGCAAAAACACTGTGCTAAAATACTGTGCAAAAACACTGTGCTAAAACACTGTGCTAAAACACTGTGCAAAAACACTGTGCTAAAAAACTGTGCAAAAACCTGTGCAAAAACACTGTGCTAAAACACTGTGCTAAAACACTGTGCAAAAACACTGTGCTAAAACACTGTGCAAAAACACTGTGCTAAAATACTGTGCTAAAACACTGTGCTAAAATACGTGCTAAAACACTGTGCTAAAATACTGTGCTAAAGTTTATTCGACATCTAAACATTAGCGGTTCTCTCCTTTTCGAGTAATGCAAGGGAAGAATCAATTCTGCCCCACCTCGTATAACTGGTCTATATCTGTGCAGTGTGAAAACTACAGTGTTTTGAATATAGTTTCATTTTCCTGTGGTTCACAGCATTACAAAGTCGATGTGTTTCATGCTGCCGAGTCTCTGTGCCGCCACAGACACAGACATGTCTATTGTATCGAATTAAAAGCTATGTAAACCAACCATTGCTAATGTAGTCATATAAAACAGCCAGTGTGTGTGCTAGTCACCGCAAGATTAGTCAGGTTTAGTGGTGGTAGGAAAGAGATCTGCTGATTGGGGTGCAAATAATGGTTTCACTCAGCTTTCTGGAAACCCTGTGCATAATTCGATCCCTGTTTTGAGATTTTCACACTGAAACTAAAAACTTGCCCTGATTTTCAAAAGTACAAAGAGACTCCTTGTCCCCCTAGCCTTCACATACAGTCAGCCCTTCCGACCCCCAGCAGAAACCTGAGGTTTCGAAAGTACTGGCCACTCCCCTTGCTTAGGCTGGCATGGCAAAGATTAAACACTGGAATAAAGAAACTGTGCTAAAAGTAAAAGCAGATACAGGAATGCAGCAATAACTGCATTTGTATTACCTCTATTAAGCATTGATTTGAATATATATGTTATTCTTCATCTAACAAGTCTACAGTTAAACCTGAGTCAGTTTTGCACATTTGGAAGAGTAGAGGAAGAGACCCATTAGAACATGGCTTGACTCACTTCTGCACATTTTGGCACATCATAATATAAACAGTATTTGTGTAACTGGGTATCGTAAATCCACGATGTTAATGCGCAATGAGATTTGATGCTAGCTTTACAATACAAGCGAAACTTGAATAGCTGGCCGATGACTTTCAGCTCAATGTGTTTTAAAAGGCTTTAAAAACACATTCGATAATGAACAATGGTAAAGTTGGGTTTGAGACAGGAGTCCTCCTAAAACATGACAGGTTTATCGAATCAAAGACCTTTTGGTTTTGTTTTGTCCTCTGCATTTTCTGTTTGAATTTCTGGACCCTACTCTTTCAATTCTTCTCTCTATCTCTCCTGCAGTGTTTGTTTATGGGGGAGGTGTGAGAATCGTGCACCTGTACAGCAGGTGGAGATCAGAAAGACAAACAAAACGGGCTTCTGAGATAGAGCGAGAGGGAGAGAGAGAGAGAGAACGAGAGGGATAGAGAGAGAGGGACCTTGGATATGCACTCAACCCATCCTGACACAGGGACAAAAGGCTACTTGAACGGGCAGTGCTCAAAACACAGCTGAACCAATCCATCGTGTTGAGGAGTGAGATGCTCTGAGAAGGTGACAGCACTCCCCTGCCTCACAGAAAGCTCAGTTAAAAGGCTAGCTGTCCTAGGAAGGTGACCGTGCATCACAGGAGCTATGGAGCACGGCATGTATGTGACGAGTCAGCAGAGCACGGAGCTGCAGGACGAGCAGAGCAATGGGAAGAACAGTAAGTCGCAGTGCAATGTCTTTCCGTGCAGCGCTGGAGAACACTGGCCATGGGGAGATGTTCAAAAGTGGGTTTGGGGGGTTTGGGGTGAGAATAAAAGGTCATTGTCTTCTAGGCAGCAAAGCAACTCCAGGGTGCCATTATTATTTTTATAAAATGTTAAATAAATCTATCGGGGTTTCAGAACTAGGGATAAACAATTGAGAAGGTTGATTTAAGGATTCTGAAGTCTGAAGCCCACCTATGTTGTTTCTTACTGCAGTAAAACATCGCTGGTGTGTTATCATCTGGCTCATCAGTTCTCATCTAGTCCGTAGTAGCTGGTGGATCTCAGATCCTAAAGGACCCCAGTGATTCTGGATCAATAGCATGACTTGGTAATCCTTTCCACACCCTGACTAGCAGCGTCTCCTACCCTCTGTGCTAAGTCTGCCTCCAGTTCAATTCTGACTGTGTCCTCTGGCCCTGTTTTAAAGTTTTAGAAGCCTCCCTTTCACTGCAGTCTTTATTTCTATGTTCACAGTTTAATTACAACCTTTTAAAGAGCGTTCATGAATGTTAGAGGGTTTTTTGAAACAGGAAGAAAATACCTCGCTTTAGTGAATCAAAACTGGATTTAAATATGTTTGAACTAGTTTTGTGAGTGGATGATTAGTAGCCACGTCTAAACTGTTTCAATCATTTTTTTTATCAGCATTTGTTAATATAAATATAAAATATGAGTTGCCAGAAATCCGTCGGAGAGAGTTTCTCAGAGGGGATTTTTCTGGTTGTAAACTTTTAAATGCAAAGCGAGAAGCAGGCAGGCACGATGATGAAAGCTTCTCTCTCACAGCAGCAGTGCCCACTGTGAATCCCTCCCACTGCGGGACACACTGGCTTCCAGTTTACTGCTCTAACATTTTACACGCCATCAAAGAACAAACTGTGCTGACGCCAACTTCACTCAAACCAAAACAGCCCTTAAAACCTGAGCTTGTAAATGCGTGGTTTGCAACTGCAAAAAATGCAAACATACCAGATCTAGCTGTGCTTTCCAAACAGGTTGCTGCTGAAATGCTAGTTTGCGCACAAGTACTGTACGCCTATGTACAGTAAAGCTGGATTTCTCTAATGTGATCCCTTTCTAGTTAGCACATGACCAAGCATACCCAGTCCTTCACTGAGGGTCATGCAACACCTTCTGTGTGCACTTGAGGGGGTTGGAAGTGTACCGGTATTTAACGCTCCACTGACAATCTACGCTCTTTGACAGCGGCGCGCGATTATCTCATGTGATTTCCCACTTGGCACAGTCTCGGGTGCCGCAACTTTACCAGTCGCTTAACAATGCAATGACACTGTAATTGACATGGTCAGTTTGCTCCACAGCCAGACGTTACTGAATAACTGCAAGTTGTGTGCGTGTTCAAAGCATCCGCAGCTGTGGTCTGTGCTGGGACTTCGATACGGGATATTGTAAATGTATTCAATAAAATATCCAAGGACAGAAGAAAACAGAAGTGCAATGTTCAAAGGACAGGCAATAAAATGTTTTAATAGGCTAAAATACGTACATGTACCAGTAACAAATACTCAGAAATAATAATATAGCATTGTCACTAACTTTTTGTGTCGCCCCCAAAGTTGAAGCCCCACCGGACAGAACCGAAGACTACCCACCCGTGCTTCCCCTCTCCGGTTCTCTCACTCACCTGGGTCAAGTGGATCAGTCGGACAGTCGCTTCCGAATCCCGGATGAGCAGCTGAGCTCGTGCTGGTACAGGTATCTCTGAAGCGGCGTGCACGCACTTTAACTTCTTCAGAAGTACACAATGCTATGAAGCGTTATCCAAACCAGAGACATCCAAAGAATGGTTTGTGTTAGTCCAGTTTACTCCGGTATTATGAATGACTGATTGTTAAAATACACTGGCAATACAGAATCGTGAACTGTGAAGAAAGCCGAAGCAAATACGTGGAATTGTATCTGCAGGTTTGGTATCTCTTTAGCGTGCTCTGGTCCCGCACTGAATGAAGCGCAGGTATTTAATCTGGGGAAGGGGGTTCGAATTAAACCACTCCCCTTTGAAACGGGACAAACCGGGGGGAACGTTTAGGAAACGGGGGAGGGGGGGCTGAAACTTCAAAAACAAAAACGAGTGTTTTCTTGGAATAGGACAGGAAACGATTTTAAACACGTGTAGTGCAAGTATAGCTGTGTATTTATTTTTAAAAAGTTGGAAAACAAATCTATGCATTTTATAAATATGTATCATTTTGTTTTCCTAAATTGATTATCTACGATTTGTGTTTTGCTTTCTTTCACTACCATAAAAACGCAACATATGTGTAGCTACTGAGCGACTTAATAAAAATTATTATTATTATTATTATTATTATTATTATTATTATTATTATTATTATTATTATAATTATTATTATTAATAATAATAATAATAATAATAATAATAATAATAATAATAATAATAATAATAATAATTGCAGATGTTTTTCAGAAGAGAATGTGCTCTGTGTCGTTTTTAAAAAGTGCAATGGTGTTGCAGGCTATTAATTGACAGAAAGCTGTAAAACAGTCTTGTCTTATTACTGCATATCAGCATTGTAAAATACCAGGCTAGTCAGCGCTGGCGGTTTAACACGTGCACACCCTGACCGGCTTACCCGTTCCAGCTCAAGGCTTGTCCGAGCTGAACTGTTTTAGGTGCCCCGTCCCTGCACATTTTTCTACACCCCGTGTGAGAGATACCGAGGTAAATATAGCTACAGTCCCAATGACCCTGACAGCCTGCACCAGAACAGCATGGCAGTGACACATAACTCCAGGTCATGCACAGCGAAGGTCCATGTGAAATCATGCTCTGTTCGATCTCTCATTCTATCAGAGAATTATATACACTATATACACACACGCTGGCTAACTTCTTCAGGGCGTCCAAACAACAGCTTGTCAGACCGCTCTCCCCATCACGAGGCAGCGAGTAGTGGAAGGGGGCGTTCTTTTCTTTCTTTCTTTCTTTCTTTCTTTCTTTCTTTCTTTCTTTCTTTCTTTCTTTCTTTCTTTCTTTCTCTTTCTTTCTGTCTTTTCTTTTTTCTGTTACACGGTGGAATGAAGTGTTGTAATTACAATTGAAGGCATGTCTCGTCCTTTCGTGTTTACAACAGGTCCCGTGTACATTTGTACTTAGGTCTTATCATTTAGGATGTGCATAGCAATCGCTGTGCAGATCGAGGAGCAGAAGAGGTCTCTGACAGTGTTGCTGCCGCTGCGTGTTCAGCCCTTTCACTTTGTCTTTGTAATAGAACTTATGCAAATACCATATATTGGATTATTGATTGTATTATATTACTTTTTAAGTGCTTTTTTTGCATGTTGGTGATATACAGTATATATATAAGAACAAACTTATATCATTTTATATGAAGTGCAGTTCTACCAGTGCATCAAAAGTTCTGTTTAAGGTGAAAGTTTTGGGGTTTTTTGTCCATTGCTATCAGTGTACATGTCAAACAGGGGGTCTTCTCTGTGGGTGGTCTGCAGCTTATGGGTTATGCTCACAAACTATTGGATTGCCTGGCCTGGCATTCTGCCTGGATGCGCATTTCACAGGAAAGCAAATAGCTTGTGTGGCCTTAAATCCATAGCATGACAAATGTTGGTTTAAAGTTATGTGCAATACAGGGCTTGCTCTGCATAAACAATTCAAATACTTGCTTATTCGTATTTTATTGTAAAAAGAGAAAATTACAATTTTATTGTAATGACAGTGGTTTGAAAAATAATCCTTATATAGTCTACAGACAGCGGTGAGGCAGTTTGCATTGGGAACCTGGCTAACTGGATAAGCTTACCTACAGGTAACCATCCCGTTCCTTATATAGACACTGACTTGAAAACACTGAACGTGATGCAGCTTCACACGCAGTCAACCCTGCAGTCGTTTCTCTGGGGTAAGCAGTGCCCACAGTGAAGCGTTTCTGCTACCCGTGCTCTTCTGATTCCTGCAGTGTAGGGACGCCCTCATTCAGTGATTCAGTGATGTTTCTAATTGTGCAGGTCAATCCCTGTTCAGCCCGTATTGACCCGGGATTCCCTTCGGCAGTATCTGCAGGTCCGGCCAGACCAGACCGTGCTCATCCTGCATGCCAAGGTGGCTCAGAAATCATATGGCAGCGAAAAAAGGTATTGTATAGGCGAGCATGCGTTACCTGCTGGAGAAAACAGAACAAAGAAATGTGCACCGCAAGAGACTGTCTTAACCACGATGCAAAAGAGCCGGGCTCGTCTGCATTCGTGGTTACAGAGCTTTTAACCTCCTCTCACCTCACCGACAGGGGACAGAATCCGTAAGGGCAGAGCATCCCACAACACTGCCCCATTGCACAGGCATGGTATAATCATAGTTTGTCTGTTTGTTGTACAGTGCTGTATGTGTGTTCTGTATTGTATTAATGAGATGTGAAGACATTACAAGCTGGTTTCCTGCTCCCCGCAGGTTCTTCTGTCCGCCTCCATGCGTTTATCTCAGCGGGCCGGGATGGAAGCTGAAGCAAGAGGAGCTCAAAGGTAGCGGTGTTTTACACTGAGAGGCACGCAGCTTATATTCATGCAAGATGTCTATGGGATTACAGAATGACAAAGCAACCAAGAATGGGATTGAAACTCTCCGTGCTGTCCTTTGATTCTGTTTTCTCAAATTACGTTTCTGTTTAATATTTGATTGCGTTTCTGTTTTATATTTGATTGCGTTTCTGTTTGATTCGCTAGTGCAGTGCACTACTCAGAATGCATGAACTCCAAACGTTAACACCTGCAAGTGAGCTTCATAGGGACTAGATCTGCAATGTGATCTAGATCTGCAATCTAGATCTGCTATATAATGACATTTCATGAATGGTTCAGGACTTGATATCTCTCTACTCCGCTTGTGTTTGATATCTCTCTACTCTGCTTGTGTTTGATATCTCTTTACTCCTCTTGTTTCCAGCCAGTGGCTTGGGTGACTCTGCTTGCAAGCTGTGTGGCTACATGGGTCTGGACACAGCAGGCAGCAGCCAGATGGAAACATTGAAAATGAACTTTGAAGAGCAACCGGACTCAAAGGCAGGAGTTAAAAACAAAACGATAACAGACTGCAGAGCTTATCAGAACTCTTAGCCAGATCTGACCTTAACCCTAACCCTAAACCTAGCCCTAGCCCTAACCCTAAACCTAAACCTAACCATAGCCCTAGCCCTAACCCTAACCCTAACCCTAACCCTAACCCTAACCCTAACCCTAACCCTAACCCTAATCCTGGGTAAAGTAAATCAGTCGGTACACAATTTAGAAACATTCATCTACGAATACTTGTCAAGGTGTCAAATGAGACGTATATGTTGTCTAATAATGTAGTCATATGAAGTGAACTGCACATAAAATGGGCGCCTGTTAACATGAAATCAATCCGTTCTCTTTGCAGAGATTTGGTTGTGCAAAGACCCTGTATATCTCCGACACGGACAAAAGGAAACATTTCCGTCTGGTTTTAAAGCTCTTCTTCAGCAACGGCCAAGAAATCGGGTCCTTTTACAGCAAATTGATTAAAGTGATTTCCAAACCTTCCCAGAAAAAGCAATCCATGAAGAATGCAGACTGTAAGTATACATTCAGTTTAATAAACATAGCATTGTAACCCTTAACCCTTAACCCTTAACCCTAACCCTTAACCCTAACCGTTACTCTTGCTCTAACACTATCTCTGATCCTAACCATCCCAGATGATACCTAGGCAATTGCTACACTTAGTTTTTTATTTTGCATTTGTATTTAATCCTTTACTAAAATTGACAAAAAGAAGGTGCGTTTCTAAATATCCAGTAATGTCTGAGAACGTAATCTCTTCACTTCAAGGGAAGCCATGCTGTATGACAGCGTATTGGTTCAAGTTCAGCCATTCGTGTTCTGAACATAAACGAATCAAGCCGACCCTTTTACGTGATCTTCCACGCCAACGACCAGATGTGCAACGATGATGCAAAAATCACTCCACTACAACACACATTACCTACTGTATCGAGAGTTTTATTTCCACAAAAGAAGAAACAGAACTGTTTATAACACCATGCACCTTGCAAAACTGCACATCTGAAATGCTGTAATTTGGAAGTAGAACTGTATTACATAATTAAAGTGGAGCTCAACACTCTCCATAACTGAGGGCTCAATTAAACAGCCACTAACCAAGGTGAAGGGGGACTGTTTTGACCAGCTCCTCTCACACTAGCCAAAGTAAACCCTCCCAGATGCCAGGTTCCAGGTGCAGTGCGGACTTGGACTAGCACTCGTCCCCTCTGTCAGGACAAAGACTCGCAGCTCTGTTTGCGCTGGTTCTGTAGCACACAGACTCGAAACACAGGAAGCATTGATAAGACCAGCCCGACTAACTGAACTGTAATCTGCAGGCTTGTCTGTCAGGAGCTCTGTTCAGCGCTTTAAACAGAGTCTGTTTTGTTTCAGTGTGCATTTCTTCAGGATCAAAGGTTTCCCTCTTCAATCGGCTGCGTTCCCAGACCGTCAGCACCAGGTATCTGTCAGTGGAAGGAGAGGCCTTTGTAGCGAGTGCCAGACAGTGGGCAGCATTCACCATGTACCTTGGTATGATTCATCCGAAACGAATCCAACTCATCCAGTAATCCTGACCTTTCCTGATTGCTCTGCTGATAAAGCCTTTCTTCTTCTTCTTCTTCTTCTTCTTCTTCTTCTTCTTCTTCTTCTTCTTCTTCTTCTTCTTCTTTGCATTATTATTATTAGTATTAAATAACTTTTTGGAAAAACAAAAGCAAAAAACTCAACATGGGTTCAATTATATTTTGTGAACCATACACAAATAAGAAATGAGGATTCGTTTTCTCTTCCCTCTTGCTCCAGTGGATGACCAGGGCTCTGCCCGGGGAGATTACCCGATCCGGGATGGGTATATTTGCTATGGATGTGCAGTGAGACTGGTATGCACCAGCACTGGTGTGGCTCTGCCCACTATGGTAAGCACAGGAGTGAGTTATTTCTAATAAGGTCGAGTGTGTGTTGTTGCAAGTAAAACAGGTGCATGATGGCTGTCTACCAAAGTGATGTCTAAACCCCTGTACTAAACACGCACACTGGGGCAAGGTTTTAGTAGACCCCTTGTCTCAGCAATCTCATACCAGAGAGAGCACAAGCTAAACATCTTAGTGGTTTTTCACAGGTATTATTGCACAGTCAGCTTCTGCACGATTCTGTCACTTAACCCTCTCTGGCTTTGTGAAAAAACGCTTTGCAGTGGCAGTCTCAGGAGAGTGCTAATGGGCCTCTGGCTTTGGCAGACAGTTCTACCACTTGTATATTAACTTTTAATGCAGTTTGGGGTAAAAACCAGGGCTGCCTTGGAAGAAATGGATGTGGTTCATGGCTGGGACTATTGTTCACTTTTGCTAAGCCAGATGGGGTTAGCGCTAAAGGCTGGGGTTAGGGGTTTAGAGTTAGGGCTAGGATTAGGGTTAATGTACACATTAAGTACATTGTAACTATACATAATAACATTGTAATGCTGTGTAAGTTCACACGTATCTACTAAGTAATCAGGATGTAAATACACAGTAATTAGAGACACTTTGTGTGAAGTGTCACCCTAACTGCTAATAGGTGTGCTATCAGGGTTTAGTAGATCTCACTGAAATCACAGCCAGTGTCTGGAGCATGGTAACACCAGCAGATTAAACAGAGCAGCCCCTTGTGAACAAACGTTCAAAATAAAAGGTCCCAGCGACTGCTGTGTTTTTGCTTCGTTGACACAAGCTGCAGTGCTGACAGCTTTGCTAGGATTCTGGAACAAGAACAAATACTGATGCCCTGACCCGCTGACATTCTAGAACCCCCCTCTCTGTGGTTTCATCCCAGTGTTTGTTTATAGTGATGTCAGCACCTTAAGACTAGCTTCACAGAGTGGGGTATAGACGGCTTCAGCTGGTGTTAATGTTATGTCTAGGATGAGACAGGACTGCAGCCGGAAGCTGTGATGTGCATCATGAAACGCAAGCACACCGCTCCACATACACTGTATCTCTTGTGCACCCCACCCACGCTTCTGTATGTTATGTAAGAGCACCATAGAAAGTGCTGAAACAGGAGGATATGCTGCAGCTCTCTGCCAGCCCCAGTGTGGGTTTCCACAACAGTAATGGTGTGCGTGCTGATATTAATAATCACTGCAAGCTGCAGATAGAGATCTGGGGGCTGGCGTGGAATCTACAGTATCAGATGGGAACTCACAGGCATTCTGGAATCCAAAGGATAATCAGAATGGTTCTAATTTCATATTGCTAACCTGCCCTATTACTCATGTCACTCATGCCAGTAATGATACTGTGTGTCTGCAATTAGTAGATTACCTTCTATTTCCAGTTTTCGTGCAGCATAACTGAATAGCACGAAAGTGATGAGGAGCAGGTTTTGAAGTACACTGATGAAGGCATTCGCCGGTTTGTTTCAAGTTATGGATAAATCATCCTACATTGTAACAGGAAGCACATTATTCTATACACACGTGTGTCCTGGTAATGGGGATGTGGTGTCTCCGCAGGTAATCCGCAAGGTGAATAAACAGTACGCCAGTCTGGACGTGGATGAGCCCGTGTCCCAGCTCCATAAGTGTGCGTTCCAGTTCAAGGACAGCAACAGGATGTACTTGTGTCTGTCCAATGAGAAGATCATACAGTTTCAGGTATCGCTCTTCCAGTGCTTGTGATTGTTTTTGTAATTGGGTCTATTCATTTGATCTGTTCGGTAGCACTTATGTAAATGCTGCCACTATTTTAATCTTTAAAAGCAGGGGGGTTGTGAACAGCAGCCTCTCTAACAGTGAGTGTCAGTCTCTTATGTAAAACGCCAGGTTTGAGTCTATCTTTTAATATTTAAACAGCGGTGGTATTTAGATCTGCCCGTGCTTGGAGAGTTTTCATGGGACGGTGGACCTGAAATAGAAGTAGATTTAAAAGGTGCTCGTGCTTCCATGTCGTTTTCCATCAGAGGAAACAGGAGCACAAAGAGGCCATGTGAATCGACGTCTGAGCTGGGATGTGAACCCAGGATCTTCAGGCTTTAAGTTCGTAGCTCTAACCACCAGACCAGACCTCCTCCACCGCGCTATTGAAGTTCAGCTAAACAAAATGAAGTGTAAAGAAGAGTTAAAAATGTCCACTGACTACCTTAAAAACAAAGACATCCCGATATAGGCAGTGTGCTTTCACATGTAGGATTCTGCACTAGAATCTGCTGACTTCCTTCCATTCAACACAAACTACATGGGCAAGTGGGGTCTGGCAAAGAGAGCGCGAATCCTCAAAAAGGCCTGAGTCTAGACAGAGGAAGCAGCCAGGGTCCTGGTTCTAACCAAGGAATGAATGGTTTGGATCATGCAGATATAGTTTTTAACCATCGCTGCTTGATGGACCTGGAGGTTTTCTGTAAATGGAATTGAATAATCATTAAGATACAGCCCTCTAATTTAAACAAGGGGCTTCCGCAGCATCACCCAGCTAAGCGTGGTTCTGGTCCTTGCAGGCATCTCCTTGCCCAAAGGAGCCCAGTAAAGAGTTGCTCAGTGATGGCTCCTGTTGGACTATCATTGGAACAGAGACAGTGGAGTACACCTTCAGTGAGAGCCTGACGTGCAGCCAGAGAGCTGTGACCCCCTTCCCTGTCATTGGGAGCCTTGAGGTGAGAAATATATACAGAGAATATTGCAGGACTCCACTGGGTCACTGTTGGATGATGCTGGTCTCATACCTGCCCCAACATATTTCAGACATAATAATAATATATTCACATTAATAAATCATGCATTATATATACAGTATATATATATATATATATATATATATATATATATATATATATATATATATATACACACACACACACTTGTAAAGTAGTAGATGTCTCAATGTAGTTAATGACTGACGGTTGTTCAGAAAATGTATCATTTATATGATTTATCTCCAGTTTGTTTTGCATTGCATTGTAGACTGGCTCTCTTTATTAAACAACTCAGCCTTTTCTCGCGCAAAGACTGGCAGGTTGTTTCTGTGTTTATGAAAAGAATGTAAACGTGGCAGCTTTAGCGCTAATAAAAGACGATTGGGTATTATATCATTGTAAACCCAGCGGTCTGGTGGGTCTGGTTTATTGATTGACTAGGATTTACAAAGTAGCATAGACGTGTGTGTGTGTGTGTGTGGTTGCCATTTCCTTTGTTGTGAAGCAAACCAATTTCTTTTTCTTGAGACGTTCATGCCAGAAGCGACAATGCAATTAGAATGATACATCTACACAGAGAATACTAGAAGAATATTACTTTCTTATATCCAGCTAATTAAAGACTAAACAAACGCCCTGGCTAATGCACCTTCACCAGTGCAGATACACACTTGTTGGTTGTCATGGCTGACACCAAAGCAAATCAGTGCACGATGGTCTGCTAAACGAGCTGCAGAGACTTCCTCGCGTGGCTTTTTGCCGTCGCCAGTTAACACTGATTTTGCTGTGAGATCTCGCCTGTTTAATAGCTGCCCCCTTTTTCCAATGCTGAAGCTCAACGGCGGTGGAGACGTGGCCATGCTGGAGGTGCACGGTGAAAACTTCAGCCCAATTCTAAAGATCTGGTTTGGAGATGTAGAAGCAGAGACCATGTACAGGTAAGAATGGACATCCTACAGAACTGATTTAAATAAATATATATAATGCACCCTTTCAATACAGAACCGATCTGCCGTTTCGGGGGGTTATCTGTCAGACACCTCAATACTGCTCTGCAGTGTTGAAAGAATTTAATGCTAATATGGCTGTTGGAATTAACTGGATAATTCATAAGCCTTTAGCCTTATGAGTTTTTCACTTATTATTATTTTACAAAGTAAAACCATATGCTGCTGTGTGTAGGGCATGATTAGCATTGCCCTGTTTAGCATTAACCCTGACTAGCATGACCCTGGTTAGCATTAATCTTGGACTTGGTATAATCTAGGTAAAGTAATCCAGGACTAGAGCCAATCAGGGTCTGTGAACCTGGGGGGCAGCAGTGTGGAGTAGTGGTTAGGGCTCTGGACTCTTGACCGGAGGGTTGTGGGTTCAATCCCCAGTGGGGGACACTGCTGTTGTACCCTTGAGCAAGGTACTTTACCTAGATTGCTCCAGTAAAAACCCAACTGTATAAATGGGTAATTGTATGTAAAATAATGTGATATCTGTATAATGTGAAATAATGTATAATGTGATATCTTGTAACAATTGTAAGTCGCCCTGGATAAGGGCGTCTGCTAAGAAATAAATAATAATAATAATAATAACCTAACCGGATCATTAAAATAATGACATGATATATGTAGATATCTTCTTCTTCTTCTTCTTCTTCTTCTTCTTCTTCTTCTTCTTCCTCTTTTATTTTCATTTTCTCATACGCAGGAGTCCCAAGTCCCTGATATGCGTGGTGCCCGATATCTCTGTGTTCAGCAGGGAGTGGAGGTGGCTGAGACATTCCGTTACTGTCCCTGTGTCTCTGATCCGAAGTGATGGGCTCATCTACTCCAGCGCCTTCTCCTTCACCTACACACCCGAGCAGAGCGTCCTCCCTCGGCAGAGAGTGACCCCGGAGCTGCCCCCGGACTCGGACACCCTGCTGGACAGCATTCACCAGGAGTTCACACGGACCAACTTCCACCTGTTCATGCAGAGCTAGCACCGACAGGAGTGAATGCAAATACGAAAAAAGCAAAAAATAGAGGCTGAAATGATCACGCAGTCGTCTGTGCAACTGTACCTGATTGAAATGAAATGATCACGCTATCGTCTGTGCAGCTGTACCTGATTGAAATGAAATGATCACGCAGTCGTCTGTGCAGCTGTACCTGATTGAAATGAAATGATCACGCTATCGTCTGTGCAGCTGTACCTGATTGAAATGAAATGATCACGCAGTCGTCTGTGCAGCTGTACCTGATTGAAATGAAATGATCACGCTATCGTCTGTGCAGCTGTACCTGATTGAAATTAAATGATCAGGCTATCGTCTGTGCAGCTGTACCTGATTGAAATGAAATGATCACGCAGTCGTCTGTGCAGCTGTACCTGATTGAAATGAAATGATCACGCTATCGTCTGTGCAGCTGTACCTGATTGAAATGAAATGATCACGCAGTCGTCTGTGCAGCTGTACCTGATTGAAATTAAATGATCACGCAGTCGTCTGTGCAGCTGTACTTGATTGAAATGAAATGATCACGCTATCGTCTGTGCAGCTGTACCTGATTGAAATGAAATGATCACGCAGTCGTCTGTGCAGCTGTACCTGATTGAAATTAAATGATCACGCAGTCGTCTGTGCAGCTGTATCAGCCTGAAAAACATCCAAATAAAAGTTGTTCCATCACACCCAGCAGTAGAAACAGATGAGATCATATTTGTATTCATTCTTTCACTCGCAGGCTGTAAATGGGAACTCCTAAAACAGAATTAGGATCTGCAGGGCTGAGGTTCAGAGGTCGATTATCTGAAGTAATGGAGGTGTGTCTAATGATTGAGAATACCAAGTCCAGCGAGCTCAGAAACAGAAGCACCGCGACGTAGACCTTTTATTATGATTTTTTTTTGAGTTGCCAGCTTATCTCCCTTGTATTTACAGTATCCGCAGAGCAGGTTTTACCTAGGGTCACCAGATCTTCAAAGCTCAAAGCCGCAACACATTGTGAACTCATTGTCTAATTAAACCTGTTAAATATAGGCTGTTTAATGGCTTTTTAAAAAGCCATCCTCACACCCTCAGTATTATCTTTTTTTTTTCAAGCAGCTAGCTAATTTCATTACACTCCCAAGGTGTATAATTTGTGGCTAATTAGTTCAACTTGCCATATTGTGTTATATATGTATAATAATAATAATAATAATAATAATAATAATAATAATGAATTCTGTTCATCGTCATTAAAAATACATTTGCGTTTTGGTATTTCTTTCTTTTTTTACTCACTGGTGGGTTCGGATATTTATTGACGTTATTACTGAGGTTTATAAACACGCCATCCACCCCCCTCCCGTCCACAAGCATTTCCACTGACATTTTCTAACATGCTGTCCTTGTTCTTGGATGTTGGATCACTTGCGGTTTGTTAACGAAGTCTGAAATGTTGTGTAAGTCATCTGGAGCTTATTTAACACAATGCTGAAAAACATTTTTGTTGGATAAAAATGTTGGTAGTAAAGAGAGCGGATGAGGGTGAGGATGATTATAGACTCATGAGGAGTCTTCCTGGAACGCCTTCCCCTGTAGACTCGATATTTAACTCCTCGCTTGTCACACTGCTGCCATATTTACTTCATCGCAGACGTTTGTTATATTTATAAATGAGTTATAGTTTCAAGGGCATAACATTCAAATGTAATAATCTAATTTCACAAAACTTTAAAATACTCCAGATTAAATTAGAGGTATTATAAAAAAAAAAAACACTACATAAATACAAGTTAAATATGTAATTGTTACTACATCTAATTGTAATATAAACATTTAGCTAGCACTGCCCCGTGTATCTGGGATTGTCTCACAGAGACCAGCACTGAAATGTTAACAACACAAGCCAATGCACTTCCAATTTGCTCTGGAGAGAAACTGTAAAGTAAGAACTAAATCCGAAAAAACTGGAAATAATTCAGCCTAGCTGGCAATAGCTGATATTTGGAATAAAAATATTTGAGA
The DNA here is from genome assembly GCF_902713425.1 of Acipenser ruthenus. Classification (NCBI taxonomy): domain Eukaryota; kingdom Metazoa; phylum Chordata; class Actinopteri; order Acipenseriformes; family Acipenseridae; genus Acipenser; species Acipenser ruthenus. The sequence goes on from NC_081217.1 coordinate 663,540, forward strand.
AAGAGTCATTTAGTAAGTGGAGTTGAAATTCCTCAGAAGAAGCCAATTAGAAGTCGCAGAGTTATGTAGAACAGGCGCTGGAGACTTCATCACCTGCCTGAAACCATCTGAACCTGTTTAGAGACGTGATGGGATCAATGTGAGCTGCTACATTGTGTCCACTTACCCGTGCCTCTCAGTGCAATCCAGCATTAGGGATTTCTATTCAAACTGAAGGAGCTTGAAGAGTATTTTGGGTTCTTTTTTATTTCAATTGGTGTTTGATCATACTGGTGGAAACCTTTTAGTAGTGATGTTCATTAGCGGAAGCTAAATGTGTTGTAATTCTAAGTGCTTATTTAGTGACTGATTGTTCATTTAGCACATGCAGAATGAGAGCACTGTACTTTATAAGATCGACACACAACCATTCACAAAGGATTGCAGCCAGCCCATATGGATTCACAAGACTCACCCAGGCCTGATCCAAGGGGAATGCAAAGCAAACACACACTCTCTTGTTTTACCGTACTCAAGATCATTTCTATCAACGAGTCCTTCTTTGTTCGGTTTTAGTTTTTTGTTCACTCATCAGAGCCACTGCTTTGCTATAGAAATTGCTACAGACATACAGTAATCATTGCTGCCACCATCAGAGGTCTCTGTTTGTCTGTCTGACAGATAGCAACATCATTTAACAGGATTAGCATTTCCAGAGTTCTTCACTTTGCAGTATTATCTTGCTAATGATCTGGACAGGGATGGGGCTGTGAAGGGAGTGCAGTGGTTTTCTCAAGAGACAGGATGGGGCGCTGGGGTAAGCCCAAGCCTGTTAGAGAAGAATGGCAGCTCTACATGTTGTGAAGGACAGCGTAATGGAGTCCAGGTTTAAACAGACAGGAGTGGCCTTGTTTGGTTTGGCCGGGGACTGCAATGACCTCTGACTGCCCTGCATGTCTCTGCCTTTCATTTCCACTCAATGGGTTACTTTATCAGTTACAGGGAAAGAGGGAGAACAGACCATTACCTATTCTATCACTTAAGAGTCTGCAATGATCACAGAAATCAGGTTCCTCACAGCCAGCCGCAGTACTGCATCCAGTTAAAGTGGCACAAAATTATTGATGGATAATTGCTGGATCGATTTTAAGAAGTCGGTCTCCTAATATAGAGCTGGCTAAAGGATTGATCTGCCGTTTAAGAATACACTTTGAGGTATTAGCATGTACAGTAGAACTTGTCAAAGAGTCAGTGATCCTTAATGATCCCCAGAGTATTCCAGAGCATGGAGCCTGATCAAAAACAACTTGTTCTTTTGCATGAGGTTTATCACGGGGTCTCTTATCCTGATCAAACTCAGTCACTGTATATGGGGGTGCAAGTCTGCTGCTCTGCTCTTCTCTGTGGCTATCTGTCACACTGCAAAGTCAGGTACATGAGGAACACAATCCCTGACCTGCAAGGGGATATTAAGATAAGGTTGTGAAAACTTTACTGTAACTTGTTCCAAACCCCTGTCTCTAAGCCATCCCAGATTCTCAATCCCTCACACACACAGACAGACGTACTGTATGCAGAAGACCACAGTAGGATAGGATAGTGCGTTTGCCACAGAGAATTCCAGACATCTGCTTCTTATTTTTATTTTATTTGTATAAGTTTCCCGTTATATAAAATAAACATATGGCCAATGTTCCTGGCACTGCAGAGCTTCTTTGTCTGTGGACTGCATTGAAAGACTTCATTGATACTCACAAGATATTCGGGAAGTGGAAGGTCTGAGTTAATATTTCAAGTTTAAACACTAATAATTTCTGCCCCCTAGGCCTGGTCCGAAATGGAACCTCGTGTCTGGCTCCACGCTGTGTGGGGACAGTAATTTGCAGCGGGCTCACCCATGACCTTTGTCAACACTTCTTCTCCCAGAAGACCAATCCTGAAGCCGGGCTCCCAAACATCAGCTGAGGGTATAAAGGTTCCTCTGTCCTGCCTGGCAGTCAGTATCAAGCCCACTTTATTCTAGAATCTCATCACCCTCGGATCAAACCAAAAATGTGTTCTTTTATTTTTTAATAGTGAAACGGAGAAAGGTTCCTAAATACAGCACTCGGTTTACAAAGGTATCAGTTTAAAACGACACCATTGCCTAATTGCCTAAACAAATTTATTTTAGAATTATAAGGAAATATTGAAAATGCGTGTGCTGTTGCTTTAGTAAATGTCTAGCTTGGAGGATTTCCAAGAGCCTGTAGATCTGAAAGCAACAAGTTGCCTGAATTATAACAAAAAAAAGTGTTTTGCTATGAAACTAATTTACAAAAAGATATTTCTTTGTCTAATGCTGCATGTCATTTCAAACTGGAAATGCAATATTTATTGAGAATCGATAGCTGACACCATTATATATTCATATTTGTTTTATTATTACATGCCTAAGCAAAAAAGATAAAATCCTGTTGACAGCTGACGTTGCTATTTGACTCAGAGGACAATGCTTATGAGACTCACATCTAACCTCTGTACAAGTCGGCAAGTCACTTTGTATCTGGGAGGGGAAGGGCTCACACTTGCAGGGAGTGTGGAGTGAGTTTTAGATGCTTTTTTGTACACGTTCACTGTGCTTTACTATACTGGACCATGGTTAACCATGGTGTACTATAGTAAACATTTCTTAGAAACATCTATTATGGTATATCATGGTATTCTCATGGTCCAGTATATTAAAGAACAGTGAAAGCATTATAAATTCAGCATGGTAAAGTTTCATAAGGGTGTCATTCTGCAGAATCATTGCAGTGACTGCGGTTCCAAACCGGTGACATCGGAATGTAAAATCATAGCAAGGCTCCAGGCTAACGGGGTGTACGTTAAGCTCAGCTAAAGAGACTCTCGCTCAGCTTGCTTACACACAATTAAAAAAGCACGATTATTATTACATCTGTGTTTCTGTATCAGCGGCGTTGTTTTGTTAGGCATTTTCAATTTAGAGTTCAGAATTTAGTTTCAACCCTAATTTGTAACGCGTGCAGTACCGTGCCAATACATTCTAGTAGCTTTGAATAACACCATGTGTAGTATTCACACACTGAAGCTTTCCTAACATAATAATGACATGCATTCCTAGCTTAGCCCTCCACTCAGCAGGGTGATAAGTGCCTGTGCTTTCAGTAAGCCCCCTTTGAATGTCAGTTGAGGTCCCCCCTCCTCCTCTCCTCGCTCACACACTCACAGAGTGCTTATAGCAGAAAGCCCACAGTGCAGTACAGGGACTACAAGGAGGCACCTGTATGAAGGGTAAGGAATGCCACGTGCTTTGCAGTGTAGATTTCACCATTCCTGTTCCAATAGCCTCGTAGTACTACTGGTTTTTGTTCCTTCAACCATTTCTATCTGCAAACAGGATTAGAGATGTTAAACAGCATTGGCACAGAGCATGCTTTCAATATTTCTTTTTACACCCCACACGCAAAAAAGAAACAGCGTTCTTGTTTTCATGCTGTGCTTTTTAAACGCTATCAGCGATATCAATATGAATCTGCAGTTTATTTATTTAATGATAATAATGACATGAAGGTATGTTTCTAATGCCATGCACAACGGACAGACACACTGGAGTCTGATTTTTCTTCCCAGTACATTACTAAGGATGACAGTCAGTGTCTACCGAGCTTCCTAATCTGCTTTCTTAGTGTTGCTTTTGAAGCATATTTCTATTTTCTTTCCCAGACTGAACTGGGTTCCACTCAAGGTCAAACGGTTTTGTTTGCTTTGACAGAGTCACAGTTTTATTCAAGTTAATTACAGAAATTCTTTGAAATCAAACAGATGCTCTAATGGCAGTCTGCTGTTTTGCTCGAATGTATTGTTCTTTTCACAGGACATGGGAAATGCTAGAGGAAAAGAAAAAGCTAGCAACATATCTAGGGGCACATGTAATGGAAATAAAGCCAATGAGAGAGCAGACATGGACTTGACGGCATTGGTTTGCACTATTTTAAAATGTTAAATGTTTTTACAATTGGAATTGCTGTGTAGCCGAGGCAGGACTGTGGACGCTGCACAGGTACAGTACTCTACTGTTAGTGATCAGCTCCGGCACAATATCCAAGCCTCTCTGTGTTTCTAGAACACAGTGATATTAATAAAGAGAACCCTGTAATGACAGTTAAGAGTGTACAAATGATTCCCACTATTGAACACGGTTTGCATGTAGTAATATTTTTTTGTGCTGGGTTGTTGGCTCGGGGTGTTCTTTCTGTTTTCCTCAAACAACTTTTCCGCCCACCATTGTTTAGATTCACTGAATAGACACCTTTGTTGCAAACACATAGACAGACACAAAACAAAAAGAAAAACTTTCCTTGTCTGTATCGGCTTAATCAGCTAAGACTGAATGGGAAACAAGATGCTGCAAATTCAAAACCTTTCATGCACCAAACAGATTGTGAAGACTGCGTTCCGACCCATTGCTGCTTTATAATGTCCCTATAATTAGAACAGACTTTCCAATTCACCCTCTGAAGGACCATGTAGATGTGAAAAGGTGAAGAATGGAAACGTGTGTGTGTTTTGAATGTATTGGACTGAGAATACTGAGACATGCAACCTCAAAGTCTCTTAAACCAAAGCCACGTTGATTGAAATAATTAAAAAATATTTAAACAGATACCGTTCCCATGTTCCTTCCATCAACGGCATAATGTCAATTCAGATGGGGGTTCTTCTGAAATGCAGTCTGCATGCGGGGCGCAGAATCATTGAGTGCTGCAGCAGAAACAGGTACCTGCCAGTGGGACAGACGTGTACAGAGCAGTGCTTGAGCAAGCAAGCATGTGCAGGACAGAAGAAAGAGCACAGGAGCATGGGACTGAAAATAATACACAGAGACAAGATGTGCTTTAAAAGGGAAAACAAAGCGGGAGTCACGGAAACCGTGGAAACGCCTGCAGGAAGATGAAACAAGACCAGAGGTTCGAGTTAAAGAAAGAGCAGCCAGAGCTCTCTCTGCACGTCACTGTTCTTAGCATTCTCCAAATGGGCTGGTTCATTGTGGCCCTGTTTCACTCTGTTCTGACGATGGCTCTGGAGTCTCCAGGGCTGGGTGCCTCTATAACGATTAATATATCTGTGAACCCTGCAAGGCTGCTGATGAATTGCTTCCTCAGTTGTTGCACTAACCTGCAGCAATTTCACACTGAGGAGACATTTCACTTGCTGTGCTGTCTTAAAGTTTTACCTCAGGGTGCACCTTTCAGCCTGCAGCCAATCTGTTTACCACAGCCGTAAGAAAGCAGATATAAGGAGGTTATTTTCATTGTGAAGCTTCGTGGAAAGATTCCGGGCTGTAGACAGGCACTGTAACGTCTGAAGTGAGTTAAATAAAATAATTACAAATCTACTGGGAAAACACAGAGAGAAAACGTAAACATAATGTGTAGCCAGTAATCCCTCAGAAAAGCTCAGAGGGACAGGGATCAGGGTTAGGGTTCAGGGTTCAGGGTTCAGGGTTCAGGGTTCAGGGTTAGGGCTCAGGGTTCAGGGTTCAGGGTTCAGCACAGGAGCTGCAGCCTGCCCAGCACAGCAATGGAATCATACCTTCATTACAATGTAAGGAGAGGTTAAGATAACTGGCCTGGGGATTAACTAGTGACACTGAGTTTGCTTTTTAGGGATGATTCAGCATCAACAACATGGCTAAGCAACACGAGAAACATCTCCTTTTCCAAATGCTTCCTCTGCTCCTGGTTTCTGTAAAGCACTTCAAGTATTGGTTAGAGACCCTTTGAAGATTTGAAAGACTTAAATCAAGTGTCGTCCCGCCCCCCCACCCCCCCGCCCCAATTCACCTCTGTTCTGGCCTAAATAAATTCAGTGCATCCTGGGATAACTCTTCCGTTATACAAGTAGGTAAAACCGCTAAGAAACGTAGAAGAAAAGTGAAGTAGTCTCCATGCTTGAGTCTCTTTGAATTGTGGATGTAGTAGGGCAGCAGGATGTTTGTCCCGTGACTCGTTTGTTGTTTTTACTTAAGATCCAATCAGATTAAGAATGCTTTCACAGGCTTCGAAAAAAGAACATATTGTACCAGCTTTGCCAAATAAAACACAGATTGCTTCTACGACAAGCCATTTAGTGATTTAAAAAATAATAAATACAATAAATACAATTAAGCTGGTGTAGAACAGTAAATACTGAGTCAATAAATGTCAAAAAATAAATAAAAAGGTGTATTTTAAGCCCAGTCTGGTTGCTTGCAGTTTATCTTGGTCGATATCCCAGCTCTGAGATTATGTGGCTGCCCTGGTGAGATCTTTAGAGAAATCTAATAAAATGTGGAAATGACATCTGGTCTAGCAAACTGTGCTCATTAGACAGCAGTATTCAGGAAATGAAAAGCCATAAAAAACACTAATATAGAACCCCGGATATCTAATAACACAGGATCCCTATACACTTCATATGAAGTGTCTCTAATTGCTGTGTATTTACATAGCAGTTACTTAGTAAATACACATGTACTCATAATTACAATGTTATGCATTGTTACAATGTACATCTTTTTGCACGCTATAATCCTAACCCTAACAGTTTTCTGATACAATTCTGTACTTACATATATTGTGCAAAAAGATTTACACATTAAGTACTTTGTAACTACGCATACTAACATTGTAATTCTGTGTAAGATATTTCTTGGCTTTATTACATTGTAATTACAATTTGCAATCAGGCTTAATTGGGGTTGAGTTAGCTTGATTAAAGAGTGACACTCTAAATATATATATTAAAGTTAAAACAAATGGTCATTATTGAAAGCAACAGGCAATGACCCAGTCTTTTAACAAACACTGGGTAAACACATAAAAGTCTTTGGTGAATGCCAGGGCTGTTAAATCCATGACAAGGCTCTTATACTGCTATTGGTGTTGCAGGGTTTTCTTCGGGGATGAGTTAGCATTGAATCCACCAGTTCTTTTCTAATATTATTTGTACTGCAAACGAATATCTGTGGATTGGCTGACTTGAGCTTGGATGATGAGTCACTCTTTTGTAAACCTCAAATATGTACAAAAATGAATAACTCTATCATAATCTCTGTACTGTGTGCCCTGGGATACTGCATAGAAACATGAAGGAATGGGCATCTGAGGTCGAAGCAAGAAAGACTTTCACACGTGATTGGAATCGACATTTCCCATGGTATTCCTACATCAGACAAAAACATAGGAGAAATAAAAGTGGGCTCTTTTCCAGGAAGCCCAGGCTCTCTAAGCAGGCTCTGTTCAAACTGCATGTGTGCGTGATCCACTTTAGGAAGAGGCGTGGTCAGTGTCACCCTGAAGGCTATTCTTCAAACTGTACCCAGACACTTCAATACCCATAGCTCTAAATATTACAGCAGAACTTCCCAGTATAGCCCTGCAGTCTACCCAACTTGTATTGTAATATCTATTTAAACAGGAACACGCAAGGGCTTGGGGAAAATAAATTATATTGTACCCACCAATTATCCAAAACAGGATTAAACACGCTGGTGCTTATTTTCTTTATGCAATGCAAGCTTGCAACTCACACATACTGTCGTATTGTTTTTGTGAAAGATTGTGACTAACTTGCTTAGGAACGGAATTCAAACACAATTGCAGATTGTCTCGAGTAAGCTTTGTCCACAAATTTGCAGAATCAGCATTCAGAAACCCCCCTTCTAGTCTATCTAGCCTCACACCAAAAGAGAAGTTGCTTATTAAATGGCACAGAAAGAGCTTTGTTGGTAGGGTATGTACAGCGTAGCTTCCAAATACACCCGAGCCCCCTTGAGCCCACTCTCGGATAGGAATGAGGCGTTTCAACCTTGGCTTGGAGCTGCACTGACGCTCATTAAATCACATTCATTGTGACGCAAACAATGGCTGGCACTACAATGAGGTTAGAGTGTATTTCACTTGACATATCGGGTTCACTGAAACAAGCACTGCGGTCAGGCCCAGCGGAATAGGGATTAGAAGCTTAAAAAGACTATTCTGTGCTAAAAAGAAGCGAATTGCAGAAATAAAAAAAAATACATTCAAAAACACAAGACGCTGTTCTTGAGAACATTCAAACTGCAACAGAGAGCTGGTTTCCAGAGCTCGTCTCTAGTGGAGGCAGGGGGCGTTTGTGAATGTATATTGGGGTGATCAAGTATGGGGCTCTGGGGTGCTTGGAGAACCAAACCCAAACATAGGCTCCAAGGAAACAGTCTTCTCTGTATCACTGTAACTGCGTGTTCTAAACATGTTCAGGTACAGTACGTGTGTTGAGACAGACTAGCTGAGACAGACTAGCCGACTATCTACTGTATCTCTGAGACAGACACACTTCAGACAGACACACCTGAGACAGACACACCTGAGATAGACTAGCCGACTATCTACTGTATCTCTGAGACAGACACACTTGAGACAGACTAGCCGACTATCTACTGTATCTCTGAGACAGACACACCTGAGACAGACTAGCCGACTATCTACTGTATCTCTGAGACAGACACACTTCAGACAGACACACCTGAGACAGACACACCTGAGACAGACTAGCCGACTATCTACTGTATTTCTGAGAGACACACTTGAGACAGACTAGCCGACTATCTACTGTATCTCTGAGACAGACACACTTCAGACAGACACACCTGAGACAGACACACCTGAGACAGACTAGCCGACTATTTACTGTATCTCTGAGAGACACACTTGAGACAGACTAGCCGACTATCTACTGTATCTCTGAGACAGACACACTTCAGACAGACACACCTGAGACAGACACACCTGAGACAGACTAGCCGACTATCTACTGTATCTCTGAGACAGACACACCTGAGACAGACTAGCCGACTATCTACTGTATCTCTGAGAGACACACCTGAGACAGACTAGCCGACTATCGACTGTATCTCTGGCAAGCCAGGTCCCTTAAAACCTTTTGCAAACCACCAGCTGACTTGAAGCGTGACACTCTTGTCAATTTTTCTTCCCACAAGATTATGAAGTTTATTTTGCTTTGCTCAGACTTTACAACTGAGCTTTTAAGCTATGGTTTTGTTTTAATGCATAATTACATTTATACAGTATATTAAGAAATAATAATAATAATAATAATAATAATAATAATAATAATAATAATAATAATAATAAATGTATGGTTATTGATGTACCGTACATTATTAAGGCTCAAAATGAGCCGAAGCTGAACAGGTCATTAAATGTATCTGGAGTGGAGCCAGTTGCAATACATAGATAACAAGTGACAGGTGTTCAAGAGGCTGTCCCAGGAGAGTCCGCTGGTAATGAAATAAAGTGGATAAACAGGGACTAATTAGATTGAGGCGTGCTCCCTCTGAGCAAAGAGGCAACCTTTTTATTAGTGGTATTAATAATTACACAAGCTTACTCCCCAAGGACGGGTCTCAGCTGACTGTCTCAGGAATCCCTGTGGCTCTGCTGGGCCAGGCTTTTCATACTGACCCGGGTAAAAGAATCAGAGTGGCTCAGAGCTGCATGTGTGGGTCACTATTCATCTGATTACCCAGAGAAGCCAAGCCGGTGCTCCACAGCAGCTTTATTCACACACATGTTGTACCCTGTGCTGTGCAGGATTTCCACACATGACTCATGAAGATGTGACGGTTTACTGTAATTCATGAGTGAATTATAAAAGCAGTACACAGCAGTGATGTGTGTGTGTGCATTGCTTCAGGGTGTGCACTGACCCAAAGCCTGGAATGCAAGCCATATGGAACTGCGACTACTTGCAGCAGTGGGAGGTTATGAATACATCTTCAAGCTGCGCTGCAGCTCAGGGTGGAAATCAGGGTCCCCTTTCTATCCAGACTGAAAACGGGGTACCCTCTGCATCCAGACTGAAAACGGGGTACCCTCTGCATCCAGATTGTATGTTTATTATACTGGTAATATTTCACAAAAGATATGATAGAGAAGTCGTTTTTGAGGAAAATGAATGTACTGCTAAAGCGGGGAATACAAATAAACCATTGAGTACAGAACTGATGCATTCTTTCTTGAGTTAGACATAATGAATTTGACTCAAGGTACAGATTTCGGGTTTGTATACCCCTATTCATGAGAAAATACTATATATTTGATTAAACTAAGAGGCAGGATTCACCCGAAGCATATAGCGTCCTCGTTTTCCTCTGGTGGACAGTGCTATTCAATCAAGCTTTAAGGTTTAACATAATAAGGTAAACTTGCCAAATACTTCAACATTTGATAAGCAATTTTGATTTACAGAGAACGTCTGGATAAATTGACTCAATGTCTGGGTGTTTTCTGAGGCTGTGAAAAAGCTCTCCTCTGAATCATAAAACCCACACAAAGTCTTTCATTGCCTGGCCAGGGTTTTAGCTTCAGAAATGAAAAGAAAAAGACTGAAATGCTAACAGGAATGCTGCCAGCCCACTCCACTGCAGACTGTAGAGCAGCGTTACGAGGAAGAGAATTCCACAAGGACAGTAAGTGAACGCTGTAAAGAAAAGAGCACCGCTATGTTCTGTCAATACCACCTGGAGGAAGGGAGAAGGGGGCTCTTCAAGTTACCAGAAAGAGCTGGAGCAATGAAAAGGGTCTTTTCAAAAGCAGCGAGCCCCCTGCTGTGCAAGCTCTGAGCGTTTCTACACCTCAAGACCCCAAAGCTAAGTAACCCCTACACCTCACTTCTAGGAAACATGTATTTCAATAAATATGGTCTTCTTTTTTAAGACCTAAGTACCCTTAATACCAAGCACCACTGCCTTTCCCCTATACAGTAAAAGATTACTGTGGTATTTTTGCACAGTAGGTTTACAGTTTTTCCCCCATGCTGTTCCCATGGCTACTCTATGCATTTCCCATAGTTTACCCTGCTTTGCCATCCTTCACTATTATTCTTCACAATGCTTTCCTGTGCTTTACCATGCTTCCACTATGCTTTATTGCACTTTGCAATGCGTTTACTAGGGGACACTGTTATAAGGGTCATGCTGTTTTTATTTGTGATGATAATATATAAATAAGGCACCGCATTACATTTCAGAGGAATGTCAACTGTTGTGTTGTAACTAAAAGCTCAGTCAAATGACTGTGGAAATACAAATTATAAATAAATAAATGAGGGAATGAGAACAATGAACATAAGTGAGCTTCTTAGAAAATAATACAGTGAGTTTCACAACTCAGCTACTGTGAGTATGCATGAGAATGGAAGCCAGAGTGAACAGGGCTTCCCTTGTGGGTAGATCTATCACCATAGGGTTTGCATGACTGCAGCCCGTTTCCATAGACAGTGGGGTCCACAGTTCATTTTCTGTGCAATTAGAGTCTCCTTATTTCACAAATGCGCTGATCATGTTTGCCTGGCTAGACTTGCTATCCTATGCCCCAAGTGTTCTTTTTTCATATTGAATATATTCTGCACAGAGAAGTTAAGCTTTATCTTAATAATAATACTTTTCCTGCCAAACTAGCAGTGGATTAATAAAACAAAAAAGAGACAGCCGCTGCTTTTATTAAACAAAGTCTGAGAACTCAGTGCAGTGCAGAAGAGCAGGAGAGGAATATTGAATATTACACAAAGCTCTTTTTCAATCATTACATTTTGTTTTGAATAGATAAGAGTTTTCAGTAAATCATTCATCCGCTGTGTTTCCATCAGTTTAGAAAAAAACAGAGATCCCTGGGGAAGAAAAACGAGACAAACTGTGCATCAGTAAAGACGAGTCTCTGGAAGCTGAGATAAACTATAATGAAAAGTCGATGTGTGTTCATCAAATTCATTACAGTCTTTGACGGGTGTGGAGCTACATTAAATTGTGGCTCCTTGCCACTACAAACTGATAGGATCCCTTAAAACAAGTCATTCATTCAGTCAGGGGGGGGGAAATAAAAATAAACTCCCAGATTCATCCTGCTGATGCTGGCTGTCTAGTAGACCTGTCAGCATAACTCACAGAGCTCCATGCAGACAGGACTGATTGTTATAAACGATCCGGAGCTCTACAATCCTAACGCCTGTTTGATTAAACAGCAGTCCGACTGCAACACCAACTAAATGTATTCTAAAGATTTGTGTGTTGAGCTTCGCAAGGCCAAACAGACTCGTCTTTTATTTATAGTCATGTATTGAACTCCTCGAGGATACAAATGATTGGGAGTATAAATAAACAAACAGTGAACAGCAAAAAAAATAAATAAATAATCACCTTTAGCACTTTACATTGTGTCTCTAATTACTGTGTATTTACTTAGTAGTTACATAGTAAATACATGTGTTCTTACACATCACTGCAATGTTATTGTGCATAGTTACAATGTACTTGATGTGAAAATCTTTTTTGCATGCTATATGTAAGTACAGAATTGTATCAGAAAAGGGCAATCATATTGTTAGGGTAAAACCCCTGCCTTTTCGGGGCAGCAGTATGGAGTAGTGGTTAGGGCTCTGGACTCTTGACCGGAGGGTTGTGGGTTCAATCCCTGGTGGGTGACACTGCTGCTGTACCCTTGAGCAAGGTACTTTACCTAGATTGCTCCAGTCAAAACCCAACTGTATAAATGGGTAATTGTGTGTAAAAAAGAATGTAATTGTATGTAAAAATAATGTGATATCTTGTAACAATTGTAAGTCGCCCTGGATAAGGGCGTCTGCTAAGAAATAAATAATAATAATTTAATGACTTTATGTTCCTTTCATTCAAACGAATGACCTGTTTTGTTGGAAGTAGGTACTCAAAATGAAGCAGGAATGGCTGTGTGTGACGGCCTCTCAACACTGAAACAACAAATACTGAAGAGTTTCATAGCTGGGCTTTCACCCTAGATGACCCAACCCAGCGTAAAGCAAAGTGGAGACAAACATGTTCTGCTTCCCTGGAAAGACCCGTCCACTCGGAACCCTTTCATATCTACCACCTGATCTGTAAGGCTCAGTTAGGCACTGTACTCACCGTGCGGGGTCTACATGTGATCTACACCAGAACAACCCACAATGAGATGTGAAACCCACTTCTTATTTTGGAGGCTTTGCTGTCAGTACCTTTTTAATCTCTTTTGCTGAAAGAGCCTGCCCTGCTCTTCCAGTCTGGACCTCATTGCTATTGGATACATTGGGGGGTTTCATTGAAGCCGCAGCCCTCGCTATGGTTCATAACCTGTCAACGTTGTTTTCATTAACTAGTGGTGCGTCACAAGCACCTCTTTCTTCAGGAGCTTCGTGGAAAACACACACACATTACACGAAAGCACTCCTGAACCAAGCACTGTTCCAGTGTCCTGTATCAATCCATCACCTAGGTGCTCCAACAAGATCAATAGTCCAGCCCCACAGCCTCCCTTTCAATAGAAATATATCCTCTTTTAAACAAACTCCCGGCACGAGCAAAATACTGTAATTGTCCTCATGAATGCTCGCAGTGTATAAAGCGCTGAGCCGTTTCCATAAGTGGAGTAGTGACCCATTCTACAGGAGAGTTTATTTTCACACACATTTCCATTCCACGAGGCTCATGTTGAGTTTTCACTGCCCCTGGAATGTTGACAATGTCACAAGGGTTCAAGATTCCGTGCTACAAAGAGTCTTGAAACTCTGCAGAGCCAAAAAGAGCTCGGTTTGCAACAAATATAAAAAAAGAAAAGATTTCGAAAACAATAATTATACATGCATTATAGACTGGCTCTCGTGGACCCCCTTGACTAAGACGGCATTTGGCGTCATTATTAAAACCAAGCTATCCTTGTATCCTTTATAAAGGTCGGTGGATCCCACTGCAGAAACAGACATACATATACAAATAAGTACATCTGTATAATAACTGGAATGAATCCCATGACCACACTGACACTAATACCTCCATTTACTCAGAGTGCTTTTATTGGACAGGAGCCGAGAGTCCAGCAGGGACATTTTGGACTGGTACCAACAATAGAAACAAACAGGTTTTTAGTTGAATTTTTTTTTAATGTACATTTTTAAATATCTCTGCTTTTAAACCCTGGAGAGTGACTTCCTGAAAGGAAGTAGGAGATCTCAGCTAAAATACTGAGGGTCATCCATGAACGCTGTGTGATGTACTAGCATCAGGGACCCAGTTTAGAAACTGACTGAGCAACACGCACCAGTGTGGCAGAAAACAAGAAACAAGCGTTTAAATCACTTCAAACACACACACACACGCAGACACACACACACACACACACACACATATATATATATATATATATATATATATATTTGCATGTACATAAAAGGTTAAATGGTTCTGAAATAATAACATCTGTTTTAAAGGTATTCTCCATGTGCGCCTGTGCTGTGTTTGCCTTGCCACCATGGGGCACCTCATATCAACAGCACCCTGAATAAAGCCCAGCTCAACCTGCAGCCCGAGGAGAAAATCTAAAGCTACAAAAGCATCCACAGCAGCCTTTTTCACTTTTCTGCAAACCAGCATTTCTAGATCTGACCTTAGTCTTTTTTTAGGTGCATTTTTAATTTGCAAATTATTCTCCTCTTCTGGAGAACTGCTGGATCTGAGCATCTAACCCCAGTCCTGGCCTCCATCCGTTGTCTGCCAGTGCGGTTCAGGGTCGATTTTAAGATTTAACTTACAGGACACTTAATGATTTGGCTCCTAAATATCTTACAGAGCTCCTACATGTTTCTTCCCCCTCTCGTGCCTTGCGATCAGCTTATCTAAATCTTCTCATGGTTCCTAAAGCTAGGCTGCGGTCGACGGGTGACCAGGCTTTCTCTTGCTATGCCCCGCGCCTGTGGAACTCCCTGCCACTCATTGTAAGGGAGGCCCCTTCTCCTGATGTTTTTAAATCTGAAGACATACTTTTATACTAAAGCTTTTTAAATTATTATTTTTTTTCTTAATTGTATTGGTGTTGATTTTATTTTGCTTTGCTGGGTTTTTGTATTGTTACTGTTGTGCAGCGCCTTGAGATCTCTTGAAAGGCGCTTTATAAATTCAAAAAATTATTATTTTATATACATATATATATATATATATATATATATATATATATATATATATATATATATATATATATATATATATATATTTCTGGCAGGGAATATAAAGTGTGGTTTGAATTTAATAGAACAGTAATTGTAATGTATAAATCGAGTTTAAGAGAAGAAGCCCTGTATTCATAGCCAGTGTACTGTGGGCTGTACGGTAGCTTGCTTTGGATATGTTATATTGTACATTATGAGCCCTGAACAGAGAGGGTTTCTATCAGACACAGGGGCTCTGTGTGCTTCCAGTTTGATAGCATATCGAGGGTAAAGTCTTATCCCTCTGAGACCTGGCTGCAAAATCACTTTAGCGAGGGATATAGAGTGCATTATTCATCTTATACACTAGTCAATGTCCGTCTGTTTTCATTAAGTTCTTTCCTGATTTCTGTTTAATACCAGCGAATCTTAATTCAGGAATTGAAATAGTCATGCTTCGCTTCAGTTCATGGCTCTCTCTTGCTGAAGTGCAATGCAATGAATATGAAGATCAGATGGGAAAAGATTTATCTTTACATTCTGGCAATCAAAAAAACCTGGAATGTGTGAAAGTGCTATGGAATAGGAGTCTTGTTTCCACCCCAGGTGCAGTGAATACAGAGATGCTCCTAATAGACAGGGCTGTTACAGTGTGCTCTCAGCTCCTCGCCTCAATCTCATCTCCCCGCTATCATCACCGTCACCTAGAAAGACTCAAAGACCGTGATGACATCACAGCGTGCCAGAGTGTCGATGTGCTTCTAACACACTGCACTCTGGGAAATGACAGCTTTTAATATGCTTCTTTATTCCGTTCCATTATTCGCTTCTGCTAGGTTTGATTAAGCCCCTAAAATCCCCGCTGTCCTGCACCAGCTCTGTCAATCTGGATTAATGTCTGTGTGCCGAGGAGGAGGAATTTGTTCTGAAGGATCAACACAGATCCACTGTCCAGGGAACTTCTTCACAGCAAATATCACAAAGTGCTGAATAAATATATCACTTCCTTTACATCTTTCCAAATACTCTCCTTTATCCCAAACATTGAAATACTGTTGAACCTTTCAATCTGAAGAAGTGGGATTCATCTGGTAAACTGTATAGCTGTGCACCTTGATTGAATGACCATACAGTATGAAAGCAGCTTTTAGTCTGTGCTTCATGATGCTTTCTTTTTGTATTACTGCTCTGGGTGCATGCTCCTCTGTTTCTGGTGTACATTGCACAGTGAAGACATGCATATAGACATGCCTGCAAGTCATTTGTAATATTTTACACAAGTCTAATCTATGCATTCCCATGGATTTTTATAAATAAAGGTAGTCTTGTGGTTAAAAGGTGCTGCGATACTGGGAATGTGCTGCAAAGTGCTTACAAGGGCCCCTATAGAAGAGAAGAGTGCAGAACAGACATGACGCTCCTGGAACTATCACTTGTGTGTCATGTTTGTAATGCTAGGGTGTGACATTGAACAAAGGGCTGAAGCAGCTTCCACATCCCTCTCATTTACAACAAACAAGACAGGGGGATGCAGATACTTTGGGTTTCCTTGGGTTTCTTTTCAGGAAAGCGCATTCATCTTTTCAAACATAAAAGTCCTGTATTAGCTAAATGTGCACTGAAGAGTATTTTTAAAGACATTTCCAAGATCATGCAATGTTCTAATGTTCATTCCAAAATGTATGTGTGTGTATAGATAGATAGATAGATAGATAGATAGATAGATAGATAGACAGACAGACAGACAGACAGACAGACAGACAGACAGACAGACGAACAGACAGACAGACAGACAGACAGACAGACAGACAGACAGACAGACAGATAGATAGATAGATAGACAGACAGACAGACAGACTATCACTTGTGTGTCATGTTTGTAACAGACAGACAGACAGACAGGGAGGCAGGCAGGCAGACTGACAGACATAGACAGATAGATAGATAGATAGATAGATAGATAGATAGATAGATAGATAGATATGTGTGTATCTTGTTTAAACAAGCATGTCAGTTGAATTACAACCCAAGAGAAGCCTTTTCTAAAGAGAAGCTCAGCAATGCCAACCCCATGTTTACAGAACAGCTGGCCTTCCGACTGGCAGGAAACAGGCACCTGCTCAGGGCTGCGCCTGTAAAAGCAAAGAGATATTTGCTCAGCTCCCCAGGCAAACACTGAGAATACCTGCAGTGAGAGCCTGCACAGGTTCAGCGATTTAGTCTCCGTTTCATTCTGCTGAACGAAGTGCTTTCTGACATGGCAGGATAGTGTTTGATCCCTGCCTTCTACTGTACCTCATCTGAATCACTCTGACTTTAACCTCTGAAAATGAGAGGCACATTGTAATCTGCTTGTCACCAGAGGAATGTACAGGGACCTATGGGACAGCATGGCACACCTGCCATGTATAGCACACACTTTGTAACATCAATGCTCTATCCCTGACATGTTTTCTATAAAGCCGCTATATAAAAGCTGCACCTCCCTGTTTCAGTCACAGTCGGTGAGCCGTCAGTAGGTGACAGAAGGAGCTCACTTGGCAGGTGTTTCTGTAGCCTTAACAAATATACAAGGATGACTCTGGACTTTGCATAGATTTAAGCGTCCTCAACTTACCAGGAATTGGAGGAGCAGGAACCAAAGAAGGTTCTCACTACAGCCTGCAGACATTCTTTCAGTGTAAAAAGAGGCCAGTTAATGAAAACAGAGGTTTACATACAAGGTATGAGCGCCATCTATAGGAGAAGGAAAGAAACTTCAGCTAGCGCACAAACACGTGTGTGTATTCCCCCGTCCCCTTCCCTTTAAAAAAACTGCCAATCACAGCCACCTAATATATGCAAGTTTGTGCTTTTCATGACAATTGCATGACAACTACAAGTGCACATGCTTGTATTCATGGAAGTTAATAATAATAATAATAATAATAATAATAATAATAATAATAATAATAATAATATGCAATTAATTGCAGTTAGACAAGCAGACAAATTAATACCGTATACAGAAGAGCAGTGCCATCTGGCGACAGGGGGTTGAACCTCAGCACACAGAGGCTTGGCAAAGCTGGGTTATTGGGTTCCACGAGTATTAGTTCTGTTTGACTTGTAATAATGCATTTCACATGATTTACTTTATTTTACTTTATTTCAAATACTCTGGTCTAGTTCGTTATTAGACTCTATTCAAGGAAATGTAGCACAGAAAGCCACGACCTCAAAGTTTCGGGTTCCCTCGGTGCTCTGCCTTCGGATAAAAGCGGTGACGAATCCTCCCTAATCATGTGATAAGGATCAAACAGTTTCATTGACATCAGCGGTGGGGGTGCGTGCATGTGAATGACATCAGCAGTTTGTGCGTCGCTGCAAGTGTTTGTTTGCGTGTAAACAAGCTGAGGTCGGAATAGAAAAGTCTAGAAGTGCGGCTAAAAAAAAACAATACACATTTTATTATTTAAATATCCGCAGATATTTGTTTAGCAGGTGGCAGTCCTGCGAAATGATAAGCGAGTTAACGATAAGGGAGTAAGCGCTGGGCTGTTTGAAGGGCGCTCTGTAGAAAGAGTACGAGGGTATTCCCGTTTGGTTTCGGTTCGTTTCGGCCACGCTAGACCAGGCAGCGCTGTTGGAAACTCCCTGGATGTGTACGGGCCTAGTTCAACAGGGACCACAGCCCCAGCCGTGAGTCCGCGCTCTTCCAGTATTTCACTCTTATTTGTTTTATAATCTGTGTTGAATACGCGGCATATATATATATATATATATATATATATATATATATATATATAATGGTAGCACATATTACTCGTTTTTCTGTCTAGCGTTTCTGTTGTTGATTCTAATGTTGTGACCTAGTACTAGTCTAAAATAAGTGCCATTCGTTTCTCTGTTTATTTTTTTATTATTATTTCGGGACAAAGGTCGGTAACAACTATAAATGGCCATTTTAATATTTTTATTTAACACTTTTATGATTAGTCTTTAGAGAAATTAGCGGTAAAAACTCGAGATAAATCAGTAACTTGTGTGTGGCAAATTTGAGTTGCGATATATATATATATATATACACACACACACACATATATACATATATAAATGTGTGTGTGTGTGTGGTGTTTATGTACAGTACGTGTTGAATAGGAGATGGGTGGGGCAGTGTCTGTCATCTGATGAACTGGACCTGACGAATGTAATGGTTTGAATTGCTCTGGTAACTTTTTCAGCTGTTACCAAGCTGGCAGGAGCACGACGTTTTTGAAAATGGAATCTGAAGTGAAGGACGGAGAGGAGGAGAGTCTGCAGACTGCCTTCAAGAAGTTGAGAGTGGACGCTGAAGGGTTTGTAGAATGTTTCTCCATCACCTGTGGTCTCGGTCTCATCAGCCACAAATACAGGGAACCCCCTGCCCGCAATTGAGTCCACTTCAGCTGGAATGATCTCGATTTTATTTGCACAGATGTACCTATTGCAAGTTTTAAATAAACAGTAAAGCTCTAACAGAATTGATTGGATTATTAGTTCTTCAGCATAGTATAAGCATTACATTAAGGTGTATACTGGCACAAAAAAAGTGTTTAGGAGATTAACTTGGGGGGCGGGGGGCTCAGCGTGTGTATGAGGAGAAAAGTCTTTGGAGAGGATGAAAACCACACAGAAGAAAATTTAAGCAACACCATGCAAGTAACAGGTAGTTTTCCACCATCTCTCTGTTACAAGATTGGCACATACTGCATGCAGGTATTCTTCCCTGGCACATATTGCATGCAGGTATACTTCCCTGGTTTGAATAAAGCATGAATTCAAGCTGAGGGTTTGCGTTCTGTTTGTGTTTCCAGGTCTACCGCAGCAGTTAGAGTCTGTGAGTCAGCAAGTCAGAGAACATCAGCTCGGGCGAATGCAGAAGGAGCCAAACCGAAGGCGGTGTGTTCAAAAGAGAACTGGCACGGGTACGAGTACTGCTTTATTGTTATCTTTCACAGTTGTATTGATTGGAAACCAAACTGTACACATTTGAGTAATTTGTGTTTGTTTTAATACGCAAGTTAAGGGAGTCATTTTTGTAACCATTCCATAACACTGCAAGTAAATACGTCTGCGGGTTCTTGGAACATACTTTGCCATCCAAATGTGTTGGTAAATGTGTATCTGAAATATAATATGAGTAAAACATGTTAATCCTTGACTCGGTCTACGTGTTCATTTTTCTACTTGTTTTTAATTAATTAATTAGTCATTTAGCAGACGCTTTTTATTATTTATTTATTTAGCAGATGCTTTTATCCAAGGTGACTTAGAGACTAGGGTGTGTGAACCATGCATCGCAACTGCTGCTGCAGAGTCACTTAAAATAAGACCTCGGTTTTATGTCTCGTCTTAAACACTTCATTGAGGAACTTTAATACCTACAGTAATGTCGACAGTATAGATTTAAACGTAGTAAGAGGGAGGTTTTTGCATGTTCATGGGACAGATCAAAAGACAAGGCTAACTTTAAATCTTAGCGAAGTTACTAGCCTATTGCTACGTACAGTAAGATTTTGGTGTTTTGTTTCTAAGTGTATTTGTAAACGTCTTATTCATGAAACATTGGCAAAGCACCTGCTCGGTAGTTTCATGAAAAATAAAGTTATTGCACTCCCCCCAAGTTGATTTTAATGCAGTTATGTGTATAATAAACGGCAGAGTTTCAACTGAAGACTTTGACAAAATGAGGCATTGCACAGTTTCAGCACTGTTTGTTTTTTTTGCTCTTTTCACAATAGATGTGCAAGGAAGACATCAAGGGGAGCTGTTCGAAGCCAGCGCAGACGACGCTCAAAATCTCCCATCCTTCACCCTCCGAAATTCACCTACTGCAGTTCCAAAATGTCCCCACCTACCTGCCAGCTCAAACACAAAAGCCAGCCTGACCCTAACCAAGGATGCGTTTCCCTCAGAGCTCCTGCTAAAAAGGAGCTTTTATCTACAGGGAAATCCTCCCCAGTATTCGGTGCCACCGCTTACACACCGTACAATCTTCAGCCTGGGGGAGCTGCGGCTCCTGGAGAAATTGTCAAATCCACATCCACCTCCTCCGAAGACGATGAAGACGAAGGAACTCCGAAACAATCCACGCCGGGGAGCAGCCACCAGAAGGTCCGCTCTGAAAGTAAGCTCACTTCTAACTCCCCGTCTGACTTCCAGTCTCTGTCCAAGCTCAGCGAGGACAAGGACTGCTCCTGTCCCCAGAAAGAGTGCCAGTGCAAAAACTGGCAAGGCGTGGAGGTGTACTCCTTCACCGGCCTTCGAGACGTCATTTCTGAATGCGAGAGAAACATGGCAGCAGAGAGCGTTTCTCATAGTCCATCGCAAAGGAGAACTCGGAGCAGTACTGCAACGTCAGGGTCCCCGCGCTCCTGTTCAGAGCAAGCCAGGGCCTACGTGGACGACATAACAATTGAGGACCTTTCAGGTTATATGGAATACTACCTGTATATCCCTAAGAAAATGTCGCACATGGCAGAAATGATGTACACTTAGAATGGGGCTGGTTTGTGTGTGGGTTTTTTTTTTGTTTTTTTAATGGTTAAGCATGATAGTGTAAAAACAAGGCAACTAGAAGTTTACCTTTGTCATGCTGTTCTGATCAAGCTGCTTGTAATAAGCACTTCTCTCTTTTTTGTATCCTGTATTCTCAATCCCAGATGACACACAGAGTGACAAGATAGGTTTCAGTGAATCTAAGTTTTTTATTGATCCATTGTTGCAATGATAGTTTACATGATAAAGTTGCCAAAGTCCTCCCAGAGTATTACAGATATGATTTTTTTTTTATTCCTGTATTTAAAGCCAACATCAGAACGATGTTCCTGATGCCAAGGACATAGGGTTTCTGTGTGGGAGCTTCAATTTCACTGTGTTGATAATACATTGTTGACGTTGCATCTGCATAATATAACACTCATCGTTCTGACATGATAGCTTTTTTTTTGGGGGGGGGGGGTATGTGTTTAAATAGTGATTTTCATAGCCTCAGCATTATGAGATCCTGTTTAGAATATTTTTTATAATGTGTTTTGTTTGTTTGTTTGTTTGTTTTTTACATCAGATTCATGAGATTGTGTGGGCTTAGGCAAAAAAAAAAAAAAACTAAAAAAAAATACACAGTACATGTGCATTGTTTAATCAGATTTTTATTTACACCCAGATTGATTTGGTAATGCTGTTTTTTTACCTAGTCTGTCAATAGGTAAATATTATTTAATGCTGTGTCAACACAATTGTCTTAACAATTAGCATGTTGTGTTTTTTGGTTTTTTTTTTTTTCAATGAACTGTTGAAGTTGTCCAATCTGCTGAACTAATTGCCTTTCGGGAAATACCTTGACTTTTTTGTTGTCGTTGTTGCAATTCCATTAAATCTGTAATTTAAATCAATCGCTAACGGCTATGGATCCTTGCATACCAACAAAACAAATATACTCTGCAAATGAACAAGCAAGTGAAGTTGTTTTTTGTTTTTTTTCTAATTTAAAAGGTTTTAACCTGCCAGTCAGCTTTGCTCACATTTTGTTTTCTAGGTGAAGGAGTGAGTCTGGAGTATTAAAGCACAGGAGTCCCTGATAGGGCCAGACATCAGCTCCTTCAGAAGCACTTCTCTTCTAAGTCTTTAATTAAAAGTGGACTTCTTTCTTTAAACATGTGTTTCAGAGGCTGTGACTCTTCGTGCGGGATCTATTAAGGAGTATATTCACTTGCAGTCTGTTTTTTAACCAGATCCTACATCTTGAACTCTGTGGAAAGCGTTCTGTTCTTGTCGAAGCGCTGCTGTTTCTGCTGCTAACCTCTCATTTGATATGTCAGTTTATTTTCAACGCTATGTAAACTACTTACTAAAACCTAACGCTCTTTGATATGGAACAACTTGCCAACTGTGTTCCTCCCACCAGTCATTAATCAAAGTTATGTCAGATCTCATATCTTCCCTGTTAAGAAGGAAACTGACTGATGCAGTGTTCGTGTTAGGAACCTCTCAAACTAGACCGAGACCTAAACATTTTGTAAACTTTGATCTCTGATTGTCTTGTTTTTAAATGAGTCATTTCATTGAACGTAATTACACCTTTTATTGATGTGTTATCAGTAAACAGGCCCGGCCAGGGGGAAGGTATAGTCCTCATGAAAGTGCATTGCTGTAGTATTTCCTAGAAATTCAGTACCAGCACAGTATCAATTCTAGACACTGGGCTGTATAGGGCTTCTTGGAGAATTGGTCATTTTGTCAGTTGGTGTGAAAGGAAGTCGGTATTCTGAAAGGGAACTGTACCAGGAAACCATGGCTTTACTTGCTAGCAGAAAATAGAAGATTCAAATAGGGCTAAACAGCTTTACTGCTGAACATTGCTGCTTTTTCTCATCCTTGGTTCTTCGTTTTTTAAATATTAATTCAAGACAAAACAACACTACAGATAAACTGCTGCCTTGTGACTGCAGCAGCGTCATCTACAGCTTTCTCTTTGAAGTTTTTGCATATTCCAAATGGAAGTATGAAATCCAAGTAAAGTACTACTGGTGCTAGTGCTCTGGTAAGAGAGAGGAAACTTGATGGAAAAGCCTTGGGTTGCCTCACCCAATTCAGGTATATTTTTTTAAATGAGCAGTCAAATTTGAGCCTTTTCCATACCGGCAAGGTCCATCCCACTGACTACCGGGGTTTCTGCAGTTATTATTAGGAAAGTCCCTTAATGGTTATTTCCCAGTCAGAATGTGTTTTGGCATCTGTTCAGAGCAATGATAAACTGTCTGCATTAATTGATGCAATTCTAATGAATTCCATCCATCAGGGATTGACAGTTTCTGCAAACCTTATAAAATAGCTGCAAGCCATCTGCCTCTTAATGAGGGGGAGGGGGTTGTTTTTGAATTAGGATAGACACTTCAGAGGCATCTTCACAAACCAGGACCCAAGAAAGTTAGGCGCTTGTTAAAGGTTTTCACTTCATTGTGCGATAGGTGAGAACAAACTAAAAGCACTCCAAGATATGAAGTATACCTGGAGTTGTTTCTTACTGGTTTTTAATGAAATATAAAAAATAAAATAAAAAACTTGATCCCCATGAGACCTTTATTTAGCAGCCTGGAATTAATTTATTTACACTGTATAGATGCTAAACGATGCATTCGTTTATTTATTTACACTGTATAGATGCTAAATGATACATTTGTTTATTTATTTACACTGTATAGATGCTAAATGATGCATTTGTTTATTTACACTGTATAGATGCTAAACGATGCATTATCACACAAGCTAGCCGAATTAGTTAGCATAGCATTTACTGTCTGTACAGAATTGAACAAAGTGCAACGTGCAGATCCTAGAGAGCGGTCTTTTAAGCAAGTGCCTTAAACAGAAGGGCGAGAACAAGTGTGGAGATGCCACCACCTGGGAGCAGTGTCTGTGGTGTGCAGGCAGAGCATGAACTGTATTCACAATGTCTATTCTCCTCTGTTGATTTTGATGGGTGTTATCCACCCAACACTTTCAAGTTGCACAAGATAATAGAAGGGGCGCTCACTCGTAAGGGCTGCAGAAACAGCTGCACGAACGCCAGACCACCCACTCAAGTGACGCAACAGATTGGGGGGGGGGCTTTTGCTTCCAGAGCTTTTTTGGGGATGTGCCTGTTTGACATTCCTGCCCTTGATGTATCACCTTCTGGAAAAAAAGTGTGAATACGGGCAAATGCTCCTCGGAGACTCGTGTGTTTGTTCTGCACTCCTTGTCAAGCAGTGGGATCAGTGTGAAAGGCCCCCACTTCATAAAGGATGCCCTGGCTGTGTTGAGAACTCTGCTGCTCGCAGAGCAGTCGCTGCACAAGGCTGGATTTAAAGTGTGGTTGTATTATAACGCAGTATTGATGGCTTAGAATTTTAAAAAAACAAACTGCTTCTGATAACATTCATAAGCTTACAAATGCTCATTTTCTAAGGAAAGCTGATGCAGAAGATGAATGAATATATCAGATAGGGTTATCTCTGTTGCAATGCCTCCCGTTGGCATATTGCATGTTTGGCTGAGTATGTGCTTGCGTCGTTTGATTTTTGATGAGATCAAGATGTTTGTTGCTGCACTCCAGCCTTTTAGACTTTAATGCTGATGCTACTTTCTCATTATTGATGCAAGCCTCTCTATGCATGAGTGGTTCACAGTATAGGCTATTGCACATGAGGCATTTTTATGAAGTGCTGTTGGTGCCGTTTATTGAAAGGTCTGCACAGTTTTCTCCTTTGATATAGGAGCAGCATTTCAAAATGGATCACCGCTCTCTTGTTTACATTGTGAACTAGCCACTGCAGTTAAAAGACACTGCCCAGAAACCTGTTTGTTGTTTTTGTGCTTCTGACACAAGGCTTGTAATGCTATATAACTGCCACAGGGTGGAGCTAGTGGTTTTCCCAGATTCCACGACACGCACTTCTGTCTGTGCAAAGCAGATTCTTTTAACTACCCTGAGCTTTGCACAGGCCATTCTATTCTACAGGAGCATGTGACTGCCTGATAGCAATGAAAATAATGAGTGTGTCGTGTTCCATACCTTCTCTAGAGCGTGACATCATCAGCTCCTTTGGCGTGGGAAGATTCTGGTTGTTCCGAAGCTCTGTAATGTCTGGAAATAAACAGGTTTGTGTTTACAGTATAAGGACGCTTTCACTCGCCGTACGAAACACTGAGCCCTTTTATTATTTTGACCTTTGTTTAACAAGGTAGGGTTCAGATCAAGTTTCTCATTGTTACAATACCTGCCTTCATGCATTCCTTCATAATGCTTCCGTATATACACAATACCAACTGAAGCAGATTTCAAATGCACTCAGCTTTTCTTTCTAATAGTCACTGTAGTTGCTGTTTTTTTGGTTGTAGACAGGACAAAGCCAGGTTCTCAAAGAGACTGCTTGACTATTGAGTGTGGTCTTCTTTGTATTAGTGCTGCACTGTTGAGATGTGCCTGTGCTGGCCCTGCCTGCGGACACAAAGTGAATAAACTAAAGTGTGATTTTGTTATCCAGTGTTCAGCACTAACATGGGTAGCCTGATTGACAATTGATTGCTCTTCCTTGGCTTCTCCCTCTATTGCAGGCCTATGTGAGCTGGGCTATTTCCACTTCTCTGCAGCAGCTTGTAAAGAAAGCCTTGTCTTATTGTCTCCTCCTCCACCCAGCTTGAAAAGTACTGGCTCTGAAAGCAAAAAGATCAAGTTGGTACAAGTCATCATACCTGCGGGCATGTCTTTCGCTTTATTTACCAGAATCCGCAGCGCCCTTTCTTCTGGAAGCGCATACGTAATCTTGGCTTTTTCACAAACCCTGGCAGCCGTTGATGATAAGCTGAGTGTATTCATACATCAATCTTAAATAACGAGGCATAATACCGAGCTGTTGATTTATGTGTTTCTTTCAACTCGGCAGCAGAAAAGTTCCGCTCTTAAGAAGCTGGGCTCTGTGCCTGCAGATTATTGAGGGAACTTCCAGGGAGCTGCTTTGCCAGTTTTGTTGTCGTCTTTGTCTATTTTAAAGGCAATCGTGTCTCATTTATGTCAGTCTGATAATTGTTTAAAGATTTAAACAGTTGAAGACTCCCCAACCCCCCCGCCCCAGACACACATAAAACAAAACATATTTTTTGCCACTGAGCCTTTCAGTTCGTGAATGGTTTCCTGGCCTACTTTTATCACAATGACACGAATACAATAACTGTCCCAAATACTTCCCTAGCCTGTCTGATACACTTCAGAGCGTACCTGGGGAATGCCTCGGTGTGCCACAATAAACATGGAGTGCAGAAGAGGGAGGGTTTAAAGCCCACAACACAATATAGCTGCTGCCCTTTTGGTATTGCTGGCGTTTTATTAGAAGTGCAAACAGGCCACTTGCCGTACTGAAACATGTATGCAGCTATAACTATTCCATGCTGTTGTTTGCTGCACTTTTCATGCAAAGTGACTGCAGAGGTGGAACGTGAACATGAAGCAGCTTGATCACACTTCTTTAGCGTCTCCGCTTCGTTGACTGTGATGCAAAGATGATAAGCGACTGAACCCCTGTCCCAGTTCCAGTAGCTGTAACACTAGAGGGTAGATGTGAGTGAAACAATGCCATGTTCACTTAACATCATTTCATTTGTTACCTCCGCTGAATAAAATGGATTGTTATGGATAGCCTCTTGGAAGAATCCAGGAGTGCTTCGCTGGGGACAAAAAAAACACATTTTGTTCAGTTTTTTAAATTTAATTGAATCAAGTTCGGGGCTGGAAATATGACACCCGTTGCACAGCAGTTTGATCCATTCCTGGTTTTACTATGAGTCTGATAAAACACACCTGAGCTTGTGACTAAAAGCTAAACCTAGAAAGGATGACACAGCACTGCTATGCAATAGTAGTCTTATTTCCATCCCGAAAATTAATAAGGTCATTTTCTCTTCTAGCTTCAGAAGAAATGAGGTGCCGTAATAAAGCCTCGACTTTGCCACCCGCGTGTCATGAGTCCATCGCCACTCGTGTGATAAAACCTCTCCTGAAATGCTGAACCCCAGTGTGTCTCCCCCTCATCTCAAGCCCCTCCACTTGAATACAGCCTCACAAGCCACAACCATTGTTATCTTCCTTTAAAAAATAAAGACGGAATTCTCAAACGTTCTTTACATGTGTCTTCTGTTACTTAGAATGCCTAATGGAACTAAATTGCGCTGCTTGTAAACAACTGCTTTGTTGGGACCCAAGAGCAGGTAGTTTTCCATGACATCACGCTCTGTGCACTTAATTCACTGGTGTGAACAGCAGTTGGCAAATGATCCCCTTCTATGCTTGTGGCTGTTTGCATGTTTGTTTGGGGTTTTTGCAGTTGTAAAAGCTTGCAAAACCCTTGTTGCTCATAGAAAACAAGAGTGCTAGTATATTCATTGAGAAAACTATCAAATTATCATGAGTAACTTAAAATGAGAAAACTAAAACAAAACAAAGTGCCTCCCCCCTCTCCCCCCACCCACTATGAAAACATATTTAAACACATGTAAGGAACAACTCCACAATCTGGATAGTTAGCTGTGATTGCATACAGCCCAGGGAGTGCTGGACTGAAGTCAGGCCAAGTACTGCCACAGTCTGCAAATAACGGTTTCATTAAAGGGATGCGTTTCGTGGAAATAGATCTGCATCAAGGGTTGGGTTTACTCAAGCACATTTGCTGCTTTTTTATGAAAAGTTAAAAAGAACCCTTTTTTTTTTAAGATTATCTCGAGCCAACAAGCTGTGTGTATTTTCTTTCAGAATAAATAACAGTGCTAATGTCACATTGGATTGGATGGCTTTACCCCTACAGTTTGTAAAGGAATAAGTGCTGGATTATGTATTGATTTGCTGCTGTAGATTGAGCAGCCTACCATGACGCTCCACTCCAGTGTAACAGGTCACTGATGTGGAGAGGAAGTCGGGGAGGTGAAGGGTGAAGGGGAGCTGCATCCTGGAGTCAAACCTGCTGCTGTTTAAATGGATTAGAATGAGAGGTAAGGAAGGGCTTGGGAGCCAGGTAATGAACCGGCTGAAATGAAAGACTATTTCCTCTGCCTCCTTTCCTCATCTTTTTTTTTTTGGGAAGAGTCCAGATTCTTATTGCAAACGACGTCATCTGAAGCATTACAGCCGATTAGCAATCCACAGGAGAGCGACCGGCCCCTTCGTTAGCCTTTTCATGACCTCTCCTGTCTGATCCATGATGCAGAAGATGTGATGGTGCAGTGCAGGCATCCTCCTCTCTGTACCTGACTCCAGGGAAGGGGACACGTCTTGGAAACAGAATATATTAGACGACTATTTATAAAGCTCCATGCAAATGTCAGCCAAACACTGGCCCTGTATTTTGTATGAAGCCTGTTTCCTGTTCTCACCTGCTTGTCCATCAGTGTAATATCGTGCCTCCAGCCCTCCATTCACCGAGTGCCTATAATAGCTATCAATGCATTCTCATTGCATTCTCTGGGGCTCGCTGCAGCTATCCGGTTCCAAGCGGATTGCACTAACGGCAAAGCTGCATTCATAACCCGAGTCTGTAATACTAGCCCTTTGTAAAGAAAAGCAGCACAAGAGAAAGCACAGGCACAGCTGACAGGTGGCCCTCGTCACTTTAAATGTGATTATTATTATTATTATTTGTTTATTTAGCAGACGCCTTTATCCAAGGCGGTTTACAGAGACTAGGGTGTGTGAACTATGCATCAGCTGCAGAGTCACTTACAATTACGTCTCACCCGAAAGAAGGAGCACAAGGAGGTTAAGTGACTTTCTTAGGGTCACACAATGAGTCAGTGGCTGAGGTGGGATTTGAACCAGGGACCTCCTGGTTACAAGCCCTTTTCTTTAACCACTGGACCACGCAGCCTCCTGATTGCAGCTTAGCTGGGGACTGAAGCCCCAAGCCTGGCTTTGAAACGTGAAGCGAGAGGACTCTTAATGTGTAGGTACAGGGGTGACATCAGAAGGGGTTAGTAAGGGTGGTTCACTCAATCACAAAACAGAGACCAGGGCAATTTCACAATTTTCTGTGCCGCAATTCAATCAAACTACCACACACGGGTTTACATTACCAGCACACCTCTGCAGTGGAAATGAATGTGATGTAAATTGAATTGAAGGGCTCATCCCCTTCAGTCACTGTGTGTGTCATTGTACCATGTTAAGTTTCCTATCTATGTATCTATTTTTTTTAATGCATATATGTTTCAAAGTTGTGGCAGGCAACTTCTCGAACTCCGTGGAGTTCACACAGACTGTTTTCAAACGTCCCTCTACAACATGTTGGATCCACAGAGCCTGTCCTCTGTAACTCAATCAGTTTTTTATTTGAATTTGCTTTGACTGGAATGGGTGTGCTTGTGTGTGTGGAGGGGGGGGGAGGCAGATAACTTTAGTACGCTACTAAAAGGAAGCCAACCACCCCCTCCCCCCACAAAACAAAATCAGGCCAGTATTTGTTTAAGCTCTGTCAGGTTTAGCTAGTTTTATCTTGCTCACTGAGGTCAAAGTACCGCTCTCAAAGAGCAGGATGTTCCAGCCTGGCTGATGTCAATAATAACTAAAGAGATACACAGAAGAGCTAATATCTTCAAACAGACGCTTGATTCTCATTAATAATTGTATAGCTCACGGGCTCGTCTGCTGCACCACTGACTGTGAGCAGATGTGTCTGGACGTGTGTGTGTGTGTGTGTGTGTGTGTGTGTGATCCGCGTGGATCTGCAGATGTGCGGGTGTCTTTGTGTGGGTTTGGCCAGGCATAGTTATACAGAGCTTGTTTAAAATTACAAGTGCAGGCATGGGGCACGTTTGCATGCAGAGACTGGTTCTTCTCACTTTTATATATGCTGATATTTATTATGGCTCTGGTAGTTTTTCGTCTGCTAAATTCATGCTCCTTTTGTATTGCATTCAGCACAATTGGGTGCCCAGGGTGCAGTTCTGTCCCCGGGGTGGGGGGGTGGGGGGAGGGGGTTGCCTGGGGAGGTGGGAAAACTCAGCAGAATAAATCAAGTCCTGCAGTCAAACGGACTGAATAGGAGGAATGCCAAGCAGAGTGAGAAAGCATCCCCCTCTCCCCCTCCCTGCCCCCACTGAGACTTGGAATGCATTCCAGTTCTACTTCAGTGTCTTGAAAATGATAGTCGCCATAACAACCTGACCCTACGTCAGGCAACCTGGCTGCAGTTCATGCTCGAGCTGACAGGTGGCAGCACTAGCATCGGCCGTGCAGAGGTCAGCACCTAATACTGGCTGAGAGCTTTACCTCTGAATGTATAAAACATGAGCTGTCAAAACCCTTGCAAACGTTGCTTCTGCCCACTTATAAAGATGACAAAACATCATGTTGAACGAAATGCTGTCAGTAATTGCAAACAGCTGATGTGCTGCAGACTGTCGTTGACAGCTGTTGTGTCGGGCGTACTCCTTCTAAAAGCTGAAGGTGGTCAAACGTGCAACAAGCACGGCAAAGTCTAGTAAATCATAGTAAAAGCACGGTGTATCACTGGGGACAGTGCTAGAGAGTTGGAGAAGTCAAACTAAATCAGTACAAGCATTGTGTTCTTGATCGTCTCTGTGTCCCTTGTGCATTTCTTCTTTCAAACAGGGCAACGCTGGCATTAATGTTTATGTCATTGCCTATGCAGTTGCTCAGTGCTGGTGTGCTGGTGTGTATCCACCGCTGCCCTCTGTCTTTAGGACACTATTGTAAAGGACACCTTTGATCTCTGTAGTCCATGTCCCTGTTGTATGCATGCAGTTCCTCCTCTGGAGGAGTCCCTGCCTGAAGAGCTTTAAAAACATCTCTGCTCCATTTATGAGCCGTGGAAACATGCTGCTTTAAATAGCCCACATTAGACCAAATGGCTTCCATTCTGCTATTAATGGATGTGAGTTTGGAACACGCTACTTTAAATAGCCCACATTAGACCAAATGGCTTCCAATCTGCTATTAATGGATGTGAGTTTGGATTGCTATCAGTGTCGCTCTGTTGTCTTGATGTCTAAGGGGGGACTAGTCAATTCTATTATAAGCTTAGGAAATATTTACAATCGCTTCCTGATTTGGAAAATGCACGTCTCTGGGGACGTCTCTTAACTACAGGTGTGTTATTAACAGGTCGCTTGCTCGCTGCTCATATCTCTTCCAGCACTAAGAGTACAGTTAAAGTATTGAACAAGGTGTGGAAACACCCTCGCAACGCCTCAATAAGGTCATTTTGTGCAGTATGGGATGTTTCATGAACTTTCTGTAAATTCAACACAGAAATGGCTGGCATTGTGAAGTATGGGATATTTCATGAACTTTCTATTTGTTCTGAACGTGACTCGTCACAATGGGTGAATGGTAGAGCGGCTCTCAGGAATTTGTACTCCCCAAGGGGAAGATTAAGGCAACCAGCTGCCACCAAGTGACAGGTGTGACCATCCCATTACAAAGCTTTGGGAAGGGAAAAGGCACCTTAGTGATGTAATATACAGGGATTGTTCCAAGTTTATAATAGGCTCATACGGGCCAACGTTTACCCTGAAAGAAAAGATTGAACCCAAAACAATTGAGTTTCAAAATTGAATGTAGAAAAATGTCTCTGAAGTCGCCCACAATGAGTCTTTAATACTGTGCCATCAATGCCAAACAGGAAGGAATACCTGCGATACCAGACACCCGTGTGCTGCCAGTAAACAGTGTGTTCATCATCACAGTGTTTCTATATAAAGCAGCACTAGCAGGGTCTCAGTGAATTAACCCAAGCCTTTGTACAGCTCTCATAGGAATATCACAGACAGAGAGAGAGAGAGACATGCTGTTTCTCATCTTTAACTTTACTTCCACTATTTGGAATTCTTGTGGTACTTTATTCAAGTGCCCAACGTTTATCTCTGAAAAAAAAATTTAAAAATAAAAGCATAACACTTTTCCGTTTGCTCAGCTGTTTCTCTTTGAGAGATTTTAATCAGGAGCCGTCCATATCAGGAATGTGTGAGGCAGGAAGTCTTCAGATTACTGGCTTAACTCTGGGCATGAAGAGGGAGCTGAATTGAGAGTCATCATGAGGGAATCAGGAAAGCCACAAAAGAGAACGGATCCCACTGCAGCGACACAGCGTCCCAACCGCATTCCGAGATTCTGTCATCTCCCTTAAATGGACAAGACCAGGGGAAAGGTTAAGCATGGACAAAGAGAACATGTAGCATTGTGTTTTCCTTGGTTTGCTCTCCTGTCATTTATTACCTGCTGATGTGAATAAAAAACAACACCTGTGCTTGCATACCAGATTAACTGCTGGCTCTCCCGTCCTGCTGTGATGTTGATATTTCTTAGCAGTGTTACAAAGGTATTGCAAATGGTAAAGTTCTGTGTGTGCTGGTGTTCACTGCAGAGCACATTGCTGTAGAGGATCATAGCTTCTGCTTTACGTTTCCACATCAGACCCGCGTCCCTGACAGCGCTGGCCTCTTGAAACGATGCAGTACTCTGAGCCTCCAACCTGCGACAGCAGAGTGGCAGACTGTTCATTCTCGTCTCTGACAGTCTGGCCCTGAACCAGCGTGAAGGGAGTGTGTCCACTGGCAGTGCAGTGATCTGAGAAATCCACTCTGGTCATGTGAGCTGCTGAGAAACTGCCTGGCCCTCAGGTTAAAATGAACAAAATATGTATCATAGTTTGGCTAAGCTCTGAAACAATGTGTGGAATGTTTATTTTAATAAAAATTCCAGTTAAAAAAAAATCAAAAGGATTTGAAGGAAAGTAGATTGGCTGAATTTCTGGAGGCTTTCTGGTTGCTTCAGTGTCATTGCAGCGGCAGGATGTGCATTGGAATTGTGTTTATCATGCAAACACTGGAATGGCTTTGTTCTTTAGGCAGCTGAAGAACGTTTGGTTATCCAATCAAGTTATGAACAGCCACATGTTGTTTGTTTAATTTTTTTTTTTTAAATGAAGGTCCTGGGGTTACAAAAGTAATACTGTCTTTCTAAGTAGAAATACTTTGATTTGTTTTTCATAACAGCCTTTTCCAAAAAGTTGCTCGTATGAGAGTGTATTCAGAATGAAACTGAAGCTTGATCCCAAGGTAACTCAGAGAGGCCTTTTGAAACTTGACTGTTTGACAGTATTGAATAGAACCAGATTGAATCGGTTTCTGGGCAGAAGCATTTAACAGAAACATAAAGATGAAAGGGCTTCATTGAAAGAATGTGCACGAGGAACAGGTTTAAAAATGCTTGACATAGAAGTCATTACTGAAGTGTACACAAGCCTCTCTGCTCTCTATAGCAACACTATACCGCAAGCTGCAAAGTGATTTCAAATCCTTAGCAGCTAACAGCTGTGCCTATTTATATTGGAGGACGTGGAACAGAGCAGTACAATGCAAGACGCTCTGGTATTGCCATGTATAGGGGGATTCATAAATAACATGTCATAGGGGGAGAAAAGCAGGATTTCTTTTAAGGTACGCAGGTAGAGAGACATGGCTCTCAGGAACACATACAGTACAGTGCTGATGAGCTGGTACTGCAGCAGTGCTCAATCACACCTCAACAATATCCCATGGAGCTGTGAAGTTGCAACGTTTGCAAATGGAGGGAGTACTAATTTGTGTTTGCTCACACTGTGTGTGCAAGACTGGTAGAAAAAGAGTGCTTGGTTTGATCTCCGTTGTAGTTTCTGATGCAGTAATGTTCAGCAGCACTAGCTTGTTCCTGCGTTGTGTAGGCAGAAGCCAAGGTAATCCACCCCTCCCTGTCTCAATGTTGGTCTCTGAATTCCTCCAGTGCTTCCCTCCAGGGTCCACTTTGATACTTCCACCCTTGTATTAAATACAGTTCTGTCATGCATGAATCTGTGCTAGCTCTAGGCATGTTAATCGTGTTTCCCGGGGGACTGTTAGCTCAGTTTCAGTAAGGAATATCGGTTCCCTGTTCAGCGCGCTGATCTCTTGAGATGATTATTCACGCACATCAAAGCCTCCCCTGTTAGCCAGCTGAACTTCATTTTAGAAACCCGACCTGTTATAGAGCTCTACAGTCTGCTCAAGTTCAGTTTGTGTGACTTGCTTATTTCAGATGTTAAAAAAATGAGGTAATATAAGTATACTTTATATTTATTTATTATTATTTTTTATTTCTTAGCAGACGCCCTTATCCAGGGCGACTTACAATTGTTACAAGATATCACATTATTTTTTACAGACAATTACATTATTTTTTTACACATTATTTTTACATACAATTCCCCATTCCCCATAGTTAAAGTACCTTGCTCAAGGGTACAGCAACAGTGTCCCCCACCCTGGGATTGAACCCAAGACCCTCCAGTCAAGAGTCCAGAACCCTAACCACTACTCCACACTAAGTAGTGGTTCAGGGAGGGAACACGGAGCCACTGTGTGGCTTGGAAGTTGGTTTCAGGAGACTAGGTTTCAGGCCACTGATACAGCAACATTGCCTCAAACTTGGTCTCCTGAAACCAGGTTTCAAGCCACTGCTTCTGAAAAAAGCTGCTTCATGTTTCCTCAGCTTAGGTGAAGGTGACCGACAGAGACGTTATTTGCAGATTTCTTGCAGAAACGCATGTGTGACAGCAAAAGAAACGACAACGCACAGAAGAAAACCACGGGGCTCAAACCACATTCTCACTTCTATTCAAACACTGCTGTTAATACAGAACACAAAAAGAAGGAACTAGAAAGAAGAAGACAAGTTCAACAACAGCAGGATTATATTCAGCTGCTGCCGAGCGTCATAATGCTTATTCATAAAAGCAGAACCAGCGAAGTCTGTACATAGTTAGTATTGTTACGTCAATGAGTTTCTGAGGATATGAGAATGCTTTTGTGGAATAGGGCAGTTAATTAAACCACACACTTCCACATTCTCCACAACACTCCTCGCTGCCTCACACAGCAGGGCAGCTGCTGGGGTCCTGTGTGATTTTTCGAGGTGGGGAGAGAATATTTACTCTTCTGTACAGAATTGGTGGAGTTGTGCAGTACGTAACCCAAGCCTAACTCTCACAGGCTTTGATGGAGTTACACACACCAGTGTGAAGAGTTCAGCGTTCTCGTTTTTGTAACCGGCTCAGCAGGTTGCTGTCTCGCCGCTGGGTCACAGGGGTCACGTGTTGGGCTTGCCGTGTGTAGTTAGACGAGCGATATCCTTGCTGTATGCACTGACAAGGTGGTGTGTCATTTGGATGGGTGCTGGGGGCTGGTTATTGGAGGGCCAGTCTGTCTGATTGCACACCCAATCCCCAATCAGGCTTTTCTTTTTTTTTGTTTCTACAAATTGAGGCAGGATTTCCCGATTCAAAGGACAGACTTATTTATTCCACTGAATCTATAAAAGCTGCAGCAGAAATAGCACAACTTGTTGAGAGTTTAATATTAAGTGAAGCTGCAGCTCAGTCCCCAGAGGAAAGATTAGGATGGAATATCTGTTGTCTGTCTGTCGGTCTGTCTCTTTGTCTATCTGTCTGTCTGTCTGTCTGTCCGTGTCCGTGTCCGTGTCTGTGTCTGTCTCTCTGTCTCTGTCTGTCTGTCTGTCTGTCTGCCTGCCTGTCTGTTCACTTGGAGGTGATTATCAGAAATGTCAGGCTGGGTTTGTGTAAAACCTTTTTTTTCATCAATGTTAATAATTCAGTTGATGAAAGTTTCCCATTATTAGCTGTGTTTTTTTTTCTGTCCATTTCTGATCTGATCCCCATCCATCTCCGAGTGCAGAGTTGACAAGACTCAACATTGCTTTACAACCTGCCCCAGAGCCCAAGGTACTGAGACAACAACAGTGATCACCCGGAACTTTAAAACACCTCGATGAAGACAAACGCAACAATATTTATTCAAAACATGATTTGAATGCACAGAATTGTAAACACAATGGACAATGGGAGACAGTGTGGAGGTGGAGAAGGGGGGCTGGGGGTGCAGAAGTTGCTGAAGCTCTGTTGACTGACTGGAATTCTGGTAAATATCCTGAGGGAAGCAGGGCTGGGAAAGTGACGTAGGGCTGGAGCCCTCTCTCCTACAAAGCTATGCTTTAATAAGCAGCATGTATTGTCTGAGCAACTGCAGCACATCCATTATGAAATTAAAAAAAGAAAAAAAAGTGATTTGGTGATGCTGTCTTTGCAATTCATTACCTGAAGTTCTGTGCATATTAACTGGTATTTAAAATCTGAACAGCCACTCGTTTGTCTGTTTAATATCCAAAGAGGTCACAAAGAAGAAGAGACGTGCTTTGTTTGGTTTGTAAACGCAACACCTCACTGCAACTCGACACCCTGGAACTGAACACCCAGCCACCAGCTCCAGCACAGAGTATAACATTACCACATTGCTTTCTTAGACTTCGTGATAAATGAGCCCGATTGTTAGCTGATAAAGAGGCTCCAGTCCCAGTAAGATGATCTGTAACGACTTCCTTTTTCAACAAAAGATTTACCACCAGCGTATTGTTAGAAATGTAACATTTCAGAAAATGTTCTGTTCATCCATTCTCTGAGAACTGACAAGAATTTTTTTTTTTTTTTTGTCAAATGCAGTAACTGTATGTAAGTAGTTCTGTAAATAGACACCACCAATACAGTTTATTTAAAGAGAAGTCAGTCAGTAAATAAATAATGTGGCGGTTGAATTCATTTCTTCCTTGATTACTTCCAGTTGGTGTGCACTGATAACCAGATACATATCAGAGCTGTAATCAGGCCAAGAGCTATTTCCCTGCTTTAATTAGCTCAGCTCCCTTTCCATGGCTTTGTGTAGTGGAACATTTCCTTTGTGATGCGTTCTCTTCACTTCAATAGTCCCTGCAGGTATACCTGTGTGGGCCAGCTCTCTCTGCCATGCTGGTGTGCAGCAGTTAGATGTGCACTCAGCATCAATAGTCTCTTCAGGTATACCTGTGTGGGCCAGCTCTCTCTGCATGCTGGTGTGCAGCAGTTAGATGTGCACTCAGCATCAATAGTCCCTGGAGGTATACCTGTGTGGGCCAGCTCTCTCTGCCATGCTGGTGTGCAGCAGTTAGATGTGCACTCAGCATACCTTGTGCCACTCTGCTTTACTGGCACTGCAATGGGGAGGAGAGGGCTGCTTTATAATGCTGTTCCTTCAGAGGAATGGAACATGTCATTGAGAAAGACTAAACGTTTGTCCTTGAACTTTTCAACTTTCTTTTAGTATGTCTAAATCCAGCACTGTTGGATGTTTAATAGTCATGGAATATAAATACATTACCATTGAAGTCAATTAAATCATTTTAAATGATTTTAAAAGAAGAAGAATTATCTATCTTGCAGTACCCGAAGGCCAGTTTGAAAAGGAATGTCTTACAGTCTGGAGCAGACTGCCCATCCGCATTTCAGGAAATGCCTTCCATTCCAGTCTAATTCACGCCCCTTCCATGGAAGCCTGGGACTTCCTGTGCCTGTGCAGCCTGTTGAAGCTTCACCCCATCGAGGAGGCCCGCCGCACGCTCCTGCTTGGGACACTGGACCGTTTGTCTTCCAGTGTGCCTGCCCAGGGCATTTCCCTTCACCCCTGCCCTAGCCTCAAGATACTCCCTAGTGGATTGGAGAGGAGCAGGCTCCTGATCATGCTCATGTTGGGTTGGGATGGGAATGTTGATTCATTTCATTTCAGCTGCAATATATATATATATATAAGATGAACACTTTGGAGTTAGCATTAGGATTGGTCCTTTGCTCTTCCCCACTCTTTGGTGTCAAGTTGCAAGTCATTTGTATTTTCTTAAATCAATCGAAATGTCCCATGCAACTGAACCTGTGCAAAAACCGAAATATAAAAGACAAAATACAAGCTGCCTCAGCTAAGAGTGCTCTTGACCAGCAACACTGCATTAATGTGACCA
Source organism: Acipenser ruthenus (assembly GCF_902713425.1). NCBI lineage: Eukaryota > Metazoa > Chordata > Actinopteri > Acipenseriformes > Acipenseridae > Acipenser > Acipenser ruthenus. Next base: position 701,971 of record NC_081217.1, read on the forward strand.
AAGTGAGACAGAAATGCTAGCATCAGCATCACAGCTCTGCAAGCCAGCACACTCCCACCTCAAGACTGACACAGTGTTTTGTGAATGACTAAATGCATTTCACTTGGACCTGAATTCCAGATTCTAACCCAGGAGGTAAAACGCAGGATGGTCTTGAGCATCAGCCCGCTGCATCTCCTTGTCAAAGAGATCCCACCCCTCTTCCCCCGATTCCCCGTGTCTGTCTCTTCTTCTCTTGTTTGTCAATTACCAGTAATTACTCTCTGGCCCCAAACAGTGAAACAAGCCTGACATGCTCTGAAGTTTCAACGTTGCAGGTGATTGTGCTTATTCACACGCCGCTGCTAATTGCTTCACATCATCCTGAGCGTAGTGAGGTGTGAAGACAGCTCCTTCAGCTACAGAAAGGGAGGCTCCTGCAGTCCGGCCGCATTCTCAAAGGGAAGCAAAACATGTGCAGCTATGAATGGAGACGAGCATGCTTCAAAGAGAAAGGGGTTTGTCATTCAGAGACCAGGTGAGGCTAATCCAATGCACTGCACCGGCTGTTTACAGGAAGGGAAGACTCTTCCGTGATGCTTGGCCAAGCTTTACCATGATTTAACTGGGCTTTAGTACTATTTTAGGTTTTTTTTACTCTGGTAAACTCCAGTACCTATATCCACAATAAAAGTATTACTTCTCCAAACAATGCGTTATCTTAAAAGAAGAAGTAGAAGAGGATTGCTGGAACGAGTGTTTGCTGTGTTACTCAGCAGCTGGCAATGAAAACTGAATACTGCTTGCCTACCATAATCCACTTCATTAAGAGCTTGATATCACTCTGCGTTTCTGGGAGCTCACTTCCTTGTACGTCTGATATGAGCCAGCTCTGTATTTATTTTAATATCATGAGGTTGTTCTGTGCTCTGCTTATCAATTGGGTGTGGCTGGTATGTTTTTAAGTCTTGGCCCAAGTTAATTCATTTGGTGCATGGATGGTGTTTCCTAATTGCAAAGGGCAGAGTGTGTGATTACCTGCAACGTGTGCAGATTCTGTGAGTCAGGACTGATATAGAACTTGTACTGGAGTCCAGGGGTTGGGTTCATGACATACAGTATTTCCACAGTTTATACTTTATATAACTTTTCAGACTGTCAGCCCAGCTGCAGCCTGAGCTACCCCACCTTGCATTGCCATGCTGTTGAACTAAAGCAATAGCCCTGTATAAATGGTTATGGTATTTACAAAATCGCAGGAGCTACGCTCCATTAAGGAGCAGCCCACGTCATAGAAAGGTCGCAGTGCTAGGCAGGTAGACAGATGCCCACCCTGCTGACTCCAGAAGCACATGCTGTCTGTTTATGGCAGGAAATTCTTGCAACACGGTTCAGAGCAGTTCTCTGAAAACCAGTGTGGTATTTACAGCTGCATGTGAAAGTAGCTGTAATCAAGGAAAAATGTAAGTCTCCGTCCAAAACACATTGTTACGAAGCTGAAGAGGAGAGTCAGACAGTAGTGCACTTATTGAGGGAAAGGGATGGGGTTCTATAGTGGTTTCTCTTGTCAACAGAAATAAATGATCTCTTCCACAGCTTAGGAATGTATTGATTTGACAAAGAAAACATGTTTTGTATGTTTGGTGCTTTGTAACTGTGGGAGACGAGAGATGAGACAGAGTCTGTTTTGTGGTCTGATTCGAGCAGTGCCATTTGTGTTTGGATAACCACGCTGTAATCGCACTGTAGTTACACAGAACAGGTAACAGCAAGTTTTATTGCAAAATAAAGTCTGCTGTAATTCCATCGTGGTTACATGTGTTGGTTGTGTGTTTATAATTATAATCACACATGCAATTACACTTCGAGACACACTTAATAAATCGATACAGAGTTTAGGTTTAACCATATAAGAAAACAAACATCCTGTGTAAAAACACTGGTCGAGGATCTGTACTGTGCGTCTGCCCACCAGTACACCACACTGATTTCTCTTCTTCAAAGAAAGTACAATGCTCTTCGTATTAGAGATGAATAATTGCTTTTAATTGCGATGTCTTTGAGAACGGTGCCTAACGAGAGTGGTTTGAACATGCATCTGATGGAGTGGCGCCAACAGGATCATTAACAGGAACATGGCAGATTTCACTTTCAAGAGAGGTGCATAAAAACATTACGTAAGACATCTAATGCAGGGGTATCAGCGCATGGGATGTTTACAGATCAGTGTTTTTAGCTGAAGCTCTGTGTGTCTGCTGTTTGATTCCCCCCCTCCCCCCATTATATATACACTGCTCTCCAGGAGGTGTGGGGATAGCAAGGAGAGGCTTCAAGCGCAGAGGATTCATATTGAAAATGGCTGAATGCTGCAGGAGCAAACTGCTGCCAAACTATATTGCTAAGAAGCCCTAATCGATCGGTGTTGGTGCCGAGGCTGCTGCATTGGCTGAAGAGATGCACTTGCAGGTGTGCTACACACCCAGGGCTGGCTGTAACCCTGCAGGGGATGACCATAATGAACCTGTTACATTCACATAGGAGCACGACACACTCGCTCTGCTGGGAAGGGGACGCTTTTCTCAGAGTGAGGTTTATGCTCACCCCTTTCTGTGAAAAGCGGCATGTGTCTGTGCTTGAATTCCTGTCACTAAACAGCCGAGGAGGGTTGTGAAGCGAGTTCTGATTGGCTGAGAAGGACGAGATGTTTCATGTGGTCTTTGGGTTCTTGTAAATGATTCTTATCATGAGGTGAGCGAGCGCTGCTATATTGTTTTAAAAGAGAAAGGAAGTGAAGATGACCCTGTCTGCTCTTGAGTGAGGTGGGGAGTAGGGGATCAAGCAGTGGAAACACGTGCAGTACAATCTTTAACATGCACTGTGTTCATGTTGCTTATCTAAAAGACAGCAGCTCCAGCACAGCCTGTTAGTGGATTAAATGTGCGGGCTACGCGATGCTGCATGTAGGGTTTAGCCTTCTAGCACAGCAGCTCAAAAGTCATGTCCATACAGCTGCCCTTGATCAGACTACTGCATAGGAAATGTGACGGCATTGCCAGCGGTCAGAAAAATAGATCGGATTTAAAAGGAACAGCATTTGGTTTGTTGTAATTATTGTAACCCTTTAAGTTACAAAGGGACACATGTGTCCCACAAAAATACAATGGTGCTAACTTTCTTATTTTTGGTGAGGTGCACGAAACAGTGTTTAAAATGTACTGACAGGCTGGATCTGGTCGTCCAAATTGTCAGCTTCCTCCCCGTGATACTTGAGTCACACTCAGAAGAAAAGAAAAAAGAATTCCTTGTGTGCCTGAAAGGGTTCAAGAATTTTAAAGCATTTAAAAAGAAAATATTTCTAATGTATGTACTGTGTGTGTGTGTGTGTGTGTGTATATATATATATATATATATATATATATATATATATATATATATATATATATATATATATATATATATATATGCAATAATTATTTTAGTTCAGTCTTAGGAACAGTGTGTAACATAATATGTAGTTTGAGATACACATTTTAAAGCGTATTTATATGCCAAGATTATAAAAATAACAAGATCCGTCTCCTTGCAGAATCCTGATTATTAAAACCTTTGCATTCTGTTATAATTGTACATTACATAAAAAAAACTAAAACAAACTGAGACAGCTCTTTATTCTTCCTGGCAGGTGAAATGCACAGAGGTGCAGCTTGCTGTGACGCATTGTTTTTTGGCTCTGATAATGAATTGTTTAATTCAAGTTATCGTGCTTTCTTTGTGCCTTCCCTTGTGAAGGGTAACCAGGGTAGTTTTCAAATGCTTTTCCTGTGGTCATACCATGCATTTCCTGTAGTTTACCACGGTTTGCTGTGCTTTTTAATATGATTTACCACAGCTCTACAGGCTTTACAATGTGTACCTATGCCTTGCAATGCTTTCAGTGTGCTCTACTACACTTAGCTATTTATCTTGCTATGTGAAACTTTTCGAAGGGTTGTTTCCTGTTCCTGACCCCCTGTTTAATATAAGCCAGTGCAAACTCTGGGTGTTCTGCACACATGTTGCTTTCCTCCTCTGTTAGGTCATTCAATCTGTGGCTGCTGCCCTGAGGGGGGTCTCTGTTAATGAGTTCAAGCTCACCCTCAGCACAGGCTTCCTGGATAAACAGTATGGTGTAATAAAGGAATAGGAAAATAAATAAATAAACCCAAACAGCGTAATCGTGTGATCACTTCTCCAGATGACACGCTGGTGAATCACCATAACAAGCCCTTTGGTCTTGGACAGAGAAAGACACTAATTAATAGGAGCGTAATTGCAATCCTTCCGCCTCATATTATTGGTGATACTTAACGATAAGCGTGTTCTCCGAAGGAGGTAGAATTTTAACCATGATGATCTCAAACCAGGACCTGACAAACTGGGTTAACCGTGCCCGCTCATTCCAGATCAAACTGCATCCAATTGTTTATGTGCAGCCTGCAGCCGTGCAGCCTCACTGCACACAGGGATACACAGTGCGGTACGCAGAATATACACAGTGCGGTACACAGAATATACACAGTGCGGTACACAGAATATACACAGTGCGGTACACAGAATATACACAGTGCGGTACACAGAATATACACAGTGCGGCACACAGAATATACACAGTGCGGTACACAGAATATACACAGTGCGGTACACAGAATATACACAGTGCGGCACACAGAATATACACAGTGCAGTACACAGAATATACACAGTGCAGTACACAGAATATACACAGTGCGGTACGCAGAATATACACAGTGCGGTACGCAGAATATACACAGTGCAGTACACAGAATATACACAGTGCGGTACACAGAATATACACAGTGCGGTACACAGAATATACACAGTGCGGTACACAGAATATACACAGTGCGGCACACAGAATATACACAGTGCGGTACACAGAATATACACAGTGCGGTACACAGAATATACACAGTGCGGCACACAGAATATACACAGTGCAGTACACAGAATATACACAGTGTGGTACACAGAATATACACAGTGCGGTACACAGAATATACACAGTGCAGCACTCTGGTTGAAGGGGAAGGTATATCAATCTGGACAGCTCATCCTCAACAGTAACGTTTTACATACGCGTACAGTATACAAAGCTGGCTTCTAATGTATTAGAACTATTCGTTTCAGTATAACCCCTCATAGGTGGATACGTACTGATAGATGAATATCTCCCCTCCACTGTGCTGGAAGGGCTACTTTATTTAAGGTCAAGCCATGCTGACCAAGCCCACTGTACTGTAGTATTAAAAGTGTCTGGGTGGCTGTGCTCTCGTCTCGTGTTTATTGCTGAAATTGCCTTGGCAGCCTATGCCAGGAGGTATGACAGAGATCTGGTCTCAGCGCAGTCAGCTGCAATGGTTGCATTTGTGGAGTCTCTGCCTGCTCTGCTGGAGCCAGTGAAGGTCCTGATCTGATCTTGTGTTCCCCTCCACTAGCAGCACGCAGAGGACTTGTTGACACAGCGCTGAGCCCTGATTGAACGCGGGGGTGAACTTGGAAAAAGCTCACCCGTGGTGGTAGTTATAAATAAACAAGATCGCTTTGGCTGCAGGTACTTGCTGTTGCTACCCACCGTGTTTGTACAGGCTCCACAGTAAATATAAACTCCAGCTATCCAGCTAAACAAACATCACCTGTGTGCTGATGGCGTGTAACATGATAGCGCTGCCGGCCAATCGGGTCGCAGCTCTGGAAGCCTCCCGCTCCATGCTGGGGCTCGTTTGTGTTCAAGCTTCCCCCAGAGCATATAGGACTCGTTCACTAGAGCAGCACTCAGGAACCTGGCATGCACTGCTATTCATCCATCAGAGATAGCCTATCATTAAAGCTCTCCTTGAGAAACAGCAATATCTGAGCATACTGTGATGAATAACACGGGATAGTTTAACGTTTTAGTGTAAGGCTGTGTAATAAACAATCATACATCTGCCCCTGTGCAGGCTCTTCCATGCCGTGGGTTTGGTGCATGTTTTATTAAAGGTCAGTTCCACCGTATTTCGTAATAAACAAAAAGGTATATCATATACCCAGCGACATGCATGGCAAACCCCTCAGGACAGGTATGGAAAAGATGTGCTAAACATAAAGCAGGGTTGATGTGTAACAGAAGCATAGTAAACTGTGCAAGCGCTGTGCAAATTCACCTTGCAGACTTCATAAGAGCAATGCTGTCGCTCATGCTCCCTCCCGTTCAGTACTGCACTTCCCCACGCTGTGTGCTGCATCCACTCCAGCCGCTTCGATTCTGCTTTCTTGTTTTGCTATTAAACTTAATGTAAACCCATTTTAGTCCTGAACCAGTAATTTAAACCTATTACGCAATGTCCATTTAACCTCTGACTTTGCATGGCTTCCCATTGCGCAATGTTTGTCCTTCATTGCTAAATCTGATTTTTTTTTCTTGAAAACTGTTGAAATCGAGGGGTTTACAGTATGTGACAAACCCATTTAAACAGTGACTCAGTAACTGTATGTCACTCACACGCCTCTATTACTGACACTGTAAATGATTGCAGTAATACCAGGAAACTAGACTGCTCTGACGTGGTAAATACAATAAGAGTTTGACTCTAAATGATTATATGGTTCATACTGTGGGCTGTTCCACAAGAGTCCACAAGAGTCCCAGAGATGGCTAACTGGATCCAAGTCAAAGTGCGTGATAAAACTTGGGTCAGAAGCACATTTTCTGCTCGTGTGGATTCCTGATTCAATCCTGTTGACAGTCTGATCTGGGGAGATTTTAAGCAGAGATCATGTGAGATTATTTATTACCTAACTACCAGGAAACAGGAAATTGTGGCAATCCAGAAGATTCTGTGTAAGCTGTCTCCTGGAATAAGGCTTCCTAAAGAAAATATTTAAGTGTAAACATTTCTGAGTAAAATGACACACACACACACACACACTCATGCACACACACACACACACACACACACACACACACACACACACACACACACACACACACACTCATGCACACACACACACACACACACACACACACACACTCATGCACACACACACACACACACACACACACACACACACTCATGCACACACACACACACACACACACACACACTCATGCACACACACACACACACACACACACACACACACACACACACACACACACACACAGAACTACAGTGATAACTCTATTGCCAGCTGCTTCTCTTCATGCTCAGTGTTAGTCCCAAGGCATTGCATTGTAATACACCCCCCACCCCTGTGTCTGTACATAATTCACTTGCTCAATAGATCTATTTTCAATAAATAAATGACTGGCTGTTATTTGATTGAAAGTGATTGTTTTCATGAGCTCAGCCTCCACCCATTCCCTATCCCCCATGACTCTCACGATAACAATGCACTGATTGTAACTGCACCCAGGAGAAGAGATAACTGAGCAGAGATAACATTCATTTGGACAAGATGTGCAGTTACTGCTCTGAGTAATAAGTGAGTCAAAACAGCAGCTGCAGGGTCTGCATGTAGCATTAACAGAGGTTACTGTGAAGAAGAGTTCAGGCTCCCACGTGCATGGGGAAGTGAAAGGGAAGCACACACACAAGCAGGCAGCAGGACAGCCATCACAGCGCAGCACTGGCTTCAGAGCCAGGCACCTGCTTCAGACTGGAATAATTGAGAGCCGACAACCGTAGTGTGGTTGGGAGCTGTCAGATTTCTAAGCCTGGTTTCGAAGCTCAGCCAACATGGAGCTCTCCCTGCACTCATACAGAGACTCCGACAGAGACTCCGACAGAGACTCAGATAGAGACTCTCCCTGCACTCATACAGAGACTCAGACAGAGACTCTCCCTGCACTCATACAGAGACTCATACAGAGACTCTCCCTGCACTCATACAGAGACTCCGACAGAGACTCCGACAGAGACTCAGACAGAGACTCTCCCTGCACTCATACAGAGACTCAGACAGAGACTCTCCCTGCACTCATACAGAGACTCAGACTGAGACTCTCCCTGCACTCATACAGAGACTCATACAGAGACTCTCCCTGCACTCATACAGAGACTCATACAGAGACTCAGACAGAGACTCAGACAGAGACTCAGACAGAGACTCTCCCTGCACTCATACAGAGACTCCGACAGAGACTCAGACAGAGACTCTCCCTGCACTCATACAGAGACTCAGACAGAGACTCTCCCTGCACTCATACAGAGACTCAGACAGAGACTCATACAGAGACTCTCCCTGCGGCCTGCAGTGGCAGTTCAGTGGGTGTTTAACGCTGAACTCCGGTGTTTACATCAGTCTCGTTTGCCGTGTGGAAATCCCCACAGCATACACCCAGGTGTTCACAGCCAAGACATTTGAAATCTGTGTTATTAAGGAACTAGGTTTATCGAACCTTCTCGGAATACACAGCAGGTATGCTTTTTATGTTTTTATTTCCTTCATGTAAAACAAGGTTTATCACCTGGTCAGCTGGGGAAGTTCAGGTTTTTTTCAAACTCACATCACAAAGCACTCAGTGATGACAACCTTTTTTTTTTTTTAATCGGATAATAAAAACATCAAGCATTTAGTTAACCAGAACAGACCCAGCTTAAGCAAAAGAAATCAGCAGGTTTAGGTCAAGGTACGACCACAGATGAGGTGAAATCTGCGGCCTTCAGCTAACCCTGCAAGAACACAGACACCAGGCTGACCCCAGCATTCCAGAATAGGAACCCTGGAACAAACACTAGAACATCCAGACCTGAAATGCCTTCAGAGTGAGATGTGTTTGCGTTCGTTACGATTATGAAATGTACTTTAGATACATCAGCACATGGAGAACATACTGCATCATGAATAAACCTTCAACCCTTGTGATGGTAGCCTCTGCCCTCTGGTTTAATGTGTAACGCATGAACTGTCGTCTGCAAAGACATTCAACTGCAGTGTTGTAGGGGCAATGCAGGTCTGCAAAACAACAACAAAGGAGCATTTGAATGTTCTCTGCACTATCCGACACCCTCTCCCATCCCGTTGAGGCCAGTCTCCTTGTCACAGTCCATTCCCCGCCCTGCGTCCCAGGTTCTAGATTCCTGAGTGAGGACATGTGCACTGCCCCCCCTCCCCCAGGTCTAGATTCCTGAGTGAGGACATGTGCACTGCCTCCCCCCCTCCACCAGGTCTAGATTCCTGAGCGAGGACATGTGCACTGCCCCCCCCCCCAGGTCTAGATTCCTGAGCGAGGACATGTGCACTGCCCCCCCTCCCCCAGGTCTAGATTCCTGAGCGAGGACATGTGCACTGCCCACCCTCCCCCGAGGTCTATGTTCCTGAGCGAGGACATGTGCACTGCCTCCCCCCCTCCCCCAGGTCTAGATTCCTGAGCGAGGACAAACTGAACGAACACTGCAGCATTCCACACGAGTCACTTATTAACAGCAGATCGACGCTCATGTCAGCAGTAGCAGCAACAGCAGCTAGTGTTCAGATCGCGTGATCCATTTACACAGCAAGCAAGCCTGGCTGTACAGAGCTTATGAACACACATGCTGTACTGGGCTTGTCTTCCCCTGAAAACCTGTCCTCACGCCAGCATTAGCTTCCATCTTGGTGTATCCAGAGACTTTTTACAGGACGCAGATTTCCTTGGTGAGGTCCCTGATGTTGCAGCAGTGCACTTGGGTAATGAGCGAGGGAGCGCTCTGGGAGAACGGCTGTGGATTAGTGGTGTTCTCCAGGTTATTTGTGGGGAGGGAAAGGAGGATTTCGTGGTACATTTCCTCAACACAGGAAAAGGAGGTGGTCAGTTGTTTCAGTCATTGTGGAACCCTGGAGCGGGTATCAAATATATACATCTCTCTATATATCCATTCAATATTTCAGCTTTAACTGTATCACTATAGAGCCGGGAACTATTTATTTTAAATAAACTTTGCTGAAGGGAAAGTGTATTGAAAAATATAAATTGGTTTTATTAGTATAAAATGGAACCCAGTTAGACAGTTTCCCCCCTATTGCATGTAGATTCAGAATTCAATGGAACAAGAAAAACAGAAACTGGGAGCCCAGATGTCTCAGTTCCAATAAGAATCGGCTTAATATACCCTCAATGCACGTGACCCATTCTTAAAAAAAAAAAAAAAAAACCACACACACACGCCACAAACAGAAGTGGAGTAAACAGATCTTTAATAAAACATCAGAAATCAAATATGATTACAGTATGTACAGAAGAGAAAAAAAAAAACAATCAAAAAAAAAAACAGAGGGCAAGACAACACATCTCCATCAGAGAGTGGACAGGACGGGACGCCAGTATTTACATGCACATGTATCCCAACACAAACATTACGGTACCTTCTGTACCAAAATATATAGCTTTAAATCGACAGGTATGTGACTGGAAAAACCATTTAGCTTCATGATTCGGTCTAAAGGGATTAAGGCCCCTTTTCTTTTGTTCTTTTTAAATGGTTTAAATTGTGCAGCATGCATCAGGGATACACTGGCTGCAGTTAGCAGGGTTAGTTTATGGGAGAGAAAACAAAAGAAACAGTTTCCTCTCCTGTATTGTGCTTGTAAGTAGAGAAGGACAGCTCAGTCTTTCAGTAATAAGGTTAGCAAGACCAACGAGGCTGCCTGTTAGATAAAATAACCAACACAGATTTAAACTGAGAAATATTCACTTGCCCATTTTTGGGGCGACAACCTGTTGAAAACGACCAGCTTAAAAATAAAAAAAAAAAAAGTTTGAAGCTGTTAACATGTATGATTCTCTCTCATAAAACGGCCACAGCCAATATGAACAAATATTTCTAAAAAGACACCAATAAATAATAGCTGGTCTAAAAATCCCTGCCAAAAAAAATATATATATCTGTTGAAAGCACTCATCTCAGAGTTACTTTATAGTACCAGAATATGTACCAGGATATCAGAAACACGCTACATTTCAACAACCAGATTGAACGGCTGCTGATAAGCGCGGTTAGTTTAACAAGGAGTCAGTAACATGCGGGCAGGCTTTCTGAGGTTAACCCTTGACCTCCCAAAACAATATTGCAAGACCCTGCACTCCTGAATGAATGCGAGGTGCGCGTTTGAGTCACATCACTACAGAGTAGTGTTTCATGTCCGGTTTGAAACAGCAGCAGGTTTGCCATGCACATGGCACACGGGTCATTTTTAAAAGCAAAAATTAAATACAAAATAATAATAAAGCCCTGAAGTTATATTTTCTTTCCTTCTACAAAATATACTGCTTACAGTAACGGTTAAAATGAAATAAACTTTTACAATATAAAAACTGTTATAAAACTATTTCTGAACATTTGAAAAAGAGAGTATATAAAATTTAACACATGTACAACAACTTAGAGAGGGGGTGTAAAGCAATACTCCCCCCACTGAAAAACAAAAAAAGGCAATACAATAATTTTGAATAGTTAAATTAATAGAAAACAATATTTATTTTGGAAATTTCTACAAACCTAAAAACAGCACAGCATTTCTATTCAAATACAGAAGCAGACGAGCACTCCCAGGGTACACTCCACAAGAGACTGTAGTCAACCCAGGGAGGCTTACAACAAACTCAATTCAAAGCAGCTGTGAAATATGCAGCCAAAACATTTGCAACATTGACATTAAAAAAAGAATTTGGCTTTCGTTAACGTGAAGCATTTGGTATACGGTGTCTGTTGAGACCCTGCTCCGAGTCGCCTCGAGGAATGAAGGTCCGTTTCCTTCAAGAAACAAACACTAGTAGCACTGTCCAACAGCACCAGAGCTGGGTCTTTGATTTGGTCTAACACCAGGGCTAACTCCCGACAATTTCATAGTTCTTTTGCATCATATTAGTGTCAAAATAAAGTTGCTGTAAAAAACAAAACACAAAACAAAAAGGGCCTAAAAACGACTGATCTAAGACTTGGTGCATTAAACCTCACCTCTGGGCATTCTTTAAAAACATGTTCTTTATCCAATACTTTTACACGCCCCCTAACCCCACCCCGACCCTCGAGTGGCTGCAGTAGCAACAGCCCCAACAACAACACCCTTCTTCAGGTCACTTCTGTTTCACAATTCTACTGAAGCTTGTGGGTTCTCTTTTGTTGTAGTTCTTGTTTGATCTCCTGCAATCTATTTGAATTGTTCTAAGCATGACCAAGTCTGAAGTTTGTTGCTTTAGGCATACACGTAGCAGAGAAAGTCTTTCCCGCGCGCTGGAGGCCCCGCTGGTATGAAGTCCATACCGGGCTCTATGCGTAGATCTCGGCTGTGGGGGCTTTCGTGTAGATGGGCTTCTTGGCGAGCTCGTAGCTCCCTTCATCCTTCTTCTTCATGCGGTAGATGAGGAGGAGGACGAGGAGGACGGCGAAGACCAGGCCAACGGCACCCCCAGCGATCAGAGCTGCAAAAGGAGACAAAAGGGAAACGCTTACATTTCCTGAGCAACACCAACAGAAACACGATTCAAATGGCAGGCGTTTCAAGTATCGGGGCCAGATCCATTTGGGTAACTTTGTCTGGATCCTAAACACAATCCCATGCATTTGTTACAGTATGTATGCATGAATTGGATTTGTTACAGTGCATATAACACTGCTTGCCCATAGCTGTTTGCCATTTCAGGAGCCACCTTACATTTTTTTTTTTTTTTTTTTTATAAATAAAGATGCTGCATTGAAAGAAAGGACAGCAATTACCTGCTAAGACCTCTGTTCTTTGAAACATGCTCTCGTTTGAAGTGCTTGCCATGAGCACGTTGGTGTCAACGTCATCCCTGGGCGCCTTGCTCCTCACCCCCACCTCGTTCTGGGACACCAGCTCCTTCTCATCCACCTCGTTCTTCTTGCCGACAGTCCTCTCGTCTTCAGGGATTCTGTTGCTGTTAAGGTCCGGCTGCTCAAAAGAACACACAAAGAAAGTGTTGACACAGGCCTGCATACATACAATAAAAACACAAGGACCATTTAAGAGCCATGATCTTTTAAAAAAGGTTCTCTTCAACATGCTTTAGTTCACTCATGAACTCACCTGAGACTTTGAAACCACGTCATTGTAGTCTTTGGGATTCTCAATTACAACTTCCTCTTCCTCCTCCTCCTCATCATCATCTACAGAAAAAAAAAAAAAAAAAAAAAAGTTAGGAGATGAGCTTCACAAACTCTCCTTAATTGCATTCTTCGGCATACCGATGTAAACGGCGATTTGAATCAGAGTTTTGCACATAGAAATAGATGAAGAAAAGTATTACACATTCAGACACACGTCGTTCTAAGGGAGCGAGTGAGGTTTACCTTCATCGCCGGAACCAGAGACCTCGTAGTCCTCGTCGTCTTCGTCATCCTCATCATCGTAAGTGTCGAGCTCATCCTTGTTCATGAAGCCGAAGTCAGAGCTGTTGGGAAAGTCGCCAGAGGAGACATCGACGTCTTCACCTGATTTCTGATCAGAAGGGACCCATGTTTCTGTCTCCCTCACCTGCTGATCAGAAACAAAACAGAAAAGAAAAAATAGAGAAGTTTAGAGATCTTTCCGATGTCACAAAGTGTATCATGTCACCCTCTCAAACACAAAGAGGTAGAATAGCATTATCCATTGCAGCGATTGCGTGCGAATTGCATTTGCATTAGCATTAGTAAATGCAGGGCGACTATTCAAGAGCAAGCTATTCTTGTCCCTGTGAGAGTTACCACGCTGGGCTGTGTTAACAAGCTTCTCAAATCCTCAGGAGCCAGTTAACGTCATGCTTTCTAGTCCGAAAAGGAAGGAGAGGTCACTGCGGGTCAGGCAGGGACAGGAAGTAAATCAGGGTAACCTTTAACTCTCACATCTGTTACACAGGAATCATGGGCTCAGGAAACAGGAAATGGAACGGCGATGCTGTCCAGGCCAGGCAGTAATGACGGTGTCATGTGAGCAGAAGGAATGCTAGTATGTGCTATTGGAGGGGAAGACTTCCTAATGCACACAAGATGTGGGAAGGGGCAGGTTTGTGGTTGATGTATGAAAGTATTTGGGGAAAAGAATAAATCTAGGATCTAGAAAATCAGAAAAGATATGGGATACAGGATTCAAAAAACACTCAATATACTGGTTTTTCAAATCTTGTAACAACTCTACAGCACATGTACACCCCCCACACACCACTTTCTCTAGTAAGAATACAGGTTGTTAGCTTAGCAGTTCTCAGCCCCCGCTTCCCCCAGTCAGCGTTGCATTAATGCCAGATTAGTCAGTGCTGTGTTTCTTCACTGTCGGGAGAGACGAAAACCTTGAAAGTGATATTTCCTTCCACATATTTGTCGTGTTCATCTCAGGACAGGCAGAGGGTAAATACAACTCCCTGTACACTGAACCTCCTCCTCAAACAGAATGAAGTTATGAGTGGGGATAGAGCCCCGTCTCTCCCCTGATCACATTACCATGCTCAGCGTGTTTGCAGCTTCAAGATTGGCATTATCAGCAAGCTTGTGAACAAGGAGATTAAACCAGAGACAAAGATACGTTGTTCACAACAAAGAGAATTCCAAAAGGTACACTTGAGCAGAAACTGTTTGGTTCCAGGTATTCGTTCACAGTGCGTAATTCGATAGGATCACCGGATTGTTTAGGTGGAGATTGCTTATAGAGACAAGTCAACTGTACTCTTGAATGGCCCCTGGCTTGGGTTTTGGAAGTATCTGCTCCCTCTCCACTTACAATGAGCAAGCGCTCATTACACTACAATCAACCAACCCAACACGAATGACTGAGACGACACAACAGCAGTTAGCACACTTCTCTCTGCCATTTGCTTTACAATCACATCCCCGCTTGGTTTGCAACCTGCTTGCATCGAGTTCAATGGTTTCACTGTCCTTTATTGAAAGATGAAGTGTGTGGGTTAATTTACTGCTCTGCTGTTCTGAGTGGAGTGCCCAGCCCAGCTTCAAACAACTTGGCTTTTTTTTTTTTTTTTTATATACACCAAATGTAATGCAAGAATAGTGATAAATAAATAAACAAATAAAGACCAAAGCTACGCCACCCATCTTCCATGTGAAGACATCCAGTAGCTGGCTGCAGACGACACACCAAATGGAGGAATGCAAAAACAGGCTAGAGTCAACGGTTCTCAAACCCCTCCTGGTTTTGTTTCTTTGTAAATCCCTTGTTTAAAACCCTGGTTTCACTCTATTCGCTGCCTGAGTCTCCTGGTTTACACGCACGTGCCCATCTGCTTTACTCACTGCTTGCTCCATTCGTAAACACCTCCCTAGGCAAGCAGCATGACTCACAGATCCTTTGTGACTCACCAACATTCGAAACTCAGAGGGTGTCTGCTTAAACAAAGACACAGAGCTGGAGACGGGGTCTGTTAATCTTTCACAAGTGTGAAAGCCAGAATGAGTAAGATCATTAGAAATAGGACTCTGATAACTCCCCTTTGTCCCAATCACACACAATGCATAAAACAGAGCTGCCCTTTGCATGTTTTCCCCAGATACATCCTTATCAACCCTTTCTACAGGGAAACAAACTTGTGGGTAGAGCACTTATCTGAGCCACAACTAAAAGCAAAACAAAGATAAATCAACAGACTCCCATCATTAGAGCGCATGGAAGGAGTCTTGCATTTTTAATGAAGATTACTGGCCCTTAATTGCGCACCTAAGACAATGACAGAGGGTTTTAACAATCTTGTGAAAAGGAAGTGCTCCTTCAGTCTGAAACAGAAGGGTTATTGTAAATTGCCAACTAAGCAGGCGTCAAATTCAGTGCTCAAGAGTTTTTTAAAAAGACACACATTCCTGCTTGCAGTAACTTTAATGAAAGTGCTTTCAAATTATTTCGCAAGTGGAACTAAACTCTGTTTCACTGTATCATGTTGCTGGTCCCTTGCTGGAAGAGCACACACTTGTTCCTGGCTGGCTTTTCCATTTCACAGACACACCATGTTTCAGGCCCGACTCCCCGCACATCTGGGAACTTCCCTGAAATATCTACTTATTCTGATAGAATCTCCCCAGTGCCTCCGAGACGGAACACATCTGGAGGCCCTTCCTGCTTTGCTACGTCAGAATCAGGGAAGGGAACATCCTGTTATACAGGTTGAGACTGGTTAAAAAAAAAAAAGAGGCTCATTAAAATCAATTCACTTCATCCAATTTACTGGAGGACATTCAAAACGTGCACGCATACACATGCCAAGTTTTTTGGGGATGTACACAAATTTCAAATGATTTGAAAAAAAAAAAAAAAATTCAGGACATTTCAGACAAAAGCCTTTTGCCCGACACGTCCCATGAGAAGTAATTTAGCACCGCAGTTATACCTCCTTTCAAAAGACATACCTATATACATTTACTTGAATGGTCTGGACATATATACATACATTTGACTTGCTCTTGCGTTTCTGTTTTGTGGTCTATCCTTGGGAAAGCCTGAGCACAGGCTGCATGGAGAGACAGGCTTTAGATCACTCGGCCCCCCTCAGACCCGCTGATTGCCTGTGGAACAGTGCAGGGTGAATCTGAGCAGACTGCACTCCTCCCCTGAGCTCACAGCATACAGGCATTCAGGACCATTGTTACACAGTCTACCTCATGTTTAGGAACTTTGAAAAAACGAATTGGAGATTTTCACTATTTCATTGTTTTGAAGTTTTAAAAAGCTTTGCATGAACGCTATTGAGGTTGAGAAGTTGCCCGGCCAGAATGTTGAAGAAAAAAAAAAAAAAAAAAAAAGGGGAGATATATATCTATAAATGCACACATTATAAAAACAGAAACTTGACATGGTACATTTATACATACATTAGTCACTGAAGGCGATAGCTTTTTAAATTGGGGATTTTCTAAGAGAAAGACACCTCAGCTCTTTTGCCCTTACTCTGCAATACTGTATATCTTGCGTGGGAGTCGCTTCACACAAGCGACCTGAAACATGACATCCTGCCTACATCTATTCCTCCTCCAGCGACGGCTGTGGTTTATCTTGTAAAGTCCGCGACCGAGGGGATTTACATGAAAGAGAATTCACTCGCCTGCCCTGTACTTCCCCGTCCCCCGTTTCCTCTATTCTTATTAATTCAGCTACAGCGTACCAAGCCATTTCACTCTTTCTGATAACCCATTCGATTCTAATGACATTGCAAAGAAAGAAACAGACACACGTTTGCAGCGCAGGAGTGTAAGCGCGACGCAGCCCTGCTGTAACAGAAGTACTGCTCTGTTACTGTCAAGCTGGACGGCACATGCTTTTTGTTCAGGGGGGCCACCCGGGGCGCACTCTTCCACCATTGTAAGCCTTTTGAGATGTAAATAACCCCCCAACCATCAGGTGAAAGTCTTTGTTTAACGTCAAGAAGCAGGAATAGCAATTGGGATTTAAATGCAAAGTACATTTGGGGAAGCTGTTAAAAGACATCCTCAAAAAAAACATGGAAGGGTAAGACTTTAGGAACTGGACACACTGGAACACGCAAACTTCAAGAGGGTCCTATTCAATGAACACGAATCAAGGAGCTTGTTTATAGGACACACACACACACACACACACACACACACACACACACACACACAGTGGTGTGTTCACTTCCACAGAGCCTGAACCTTCATCTCTCTGGGGCTGGCTCTGTCTGCTGTAACATCACAATGCATGTGTGCGGCCCTCCTCTCCAGCACAAATGTTTAGCATGCCCCCCTCTACAGTACCAGGCAATACCACTTCCAGTCATGATCCATTAATCCCAAACTGCGGTCTTAACACAAAATAAAATTAACACAGCTGCTAAAAAGCATGTGGTTTCTGTGCACCAGCCCCAACAAACAAGTCTTACAAAACACCAGAGGGATACCGTCCCAACATGCAAATCCGTCCCATCTGCCTTGTAGATTCAAACATCTGCTATCTGGAGGATAATGACCCTGGACTCTCATCCCATCACTTATAGTATTTACAGCACTAGTAGAAGCACCCGACTCATTTTACTGAAGGGAATAAAAACGGTTTACTGCATTATTCGAGATTAATAAATGGTTAAGCATTTAAATCTTTGCCAAGTAGAAAAGATGTGTAGCAACCACCACAAACCCTGCATTCCAGGCTGATATACAGATTATAAAAAAACCCATTTAGTTATATACTCTATTTCCAGGAATCGAGACGAATGCAGAGAACAGGTTTGTTTGCTCCACAACATGTAATAAAAGTTCTCCAAATGCCGTTCAAGCAGCCACAGCACAATTGCCCAGCCGAGCTGTTCTGTACTCGGGAAGCACATTGCTGTCCTTCCTGGACAAACTTAATTACATCAGCTGCTCCCTCCCCTGCTGGCACTGGAACCAATTGGATTTAGCACACATATTGTATCTTCAGTGGATAAACGGTTCACCTCTGCAATAAAACGCAGCCTCTGGTTTTCAGACTCTCTGCATGGGATCATCGCAACCTCTTTGAGTTGCCTGGCCGTCGCAGGGTTATTTACAGGCCAGTCTTCATAGCAGCTCCTCTCTTTGTTTCACTTGTTCTAGCCTTTTCACAGAGGAGGGCCTTTGATTTAGTTCCAAAGAGGTTTTAAAATAAAGTTGCGATGTTTGAAACTGCAAGGTCGAAGCTATGTAGGTCTGATTGGAGAGGTTGGCAAGTATTCATTAAAAATAAAAAAAAACCTACAAGATAAAAGCAAGTAGCACAAGAAACTTGGGGAAAACTTTGGCGAGACGTCTGAACAACAAATGAATACCTTCCTATAATTATTACAATATGTTTGTCAAAATATGTCAAGCCCTTGGACTATTTGCTTTACCTAGAAAGATTATCTCTCCTCTCTTGTGGAGATCTGACTTCATACTGTGGAGATGAGCTGCAGCTTAGAACACAAATACAAGAGGAATGCCTTGAACCCCCTGCAAGGCATGGTACCCCCCCAGCCGTAGCGCCCCAATCCTGTTGCATAGCAACAACGGTCTGCTTACTCTGGACCTCAAGCAGCAGCAGGGGACAGCAACAGGAACCTACATTCAAACACATTAAGATATACATTCTTTCAATGCTCGGGTCAGAAAGAAACACTGAAGTGTGGAGATGAAAGGGTCCTGGAGGAGAACTCAGGGTTGAAGGCATCCAGCAACAACTGAAGGTGTTTATTTCAGGGGAATCTGTGGAGCATGCTGTGGGGTAGGGACCTGCTTTCCTGGGGGCATCTGACCCAGAACACTGGCTTCAGTATCCCCTTCCTTGGGCTTGGTTCTCTCCATTGGCTACGCCTGGGTGGCTGATGAATACAAGTCCAAGGACTGGGCAGTAATACAACTCCAGGATCCTCTGAAACAGAGCTTTCATTTTCTAGGCTTTGAAACAGTCAAAATGTTCATCTTGGGACGTATTTAACTTTCTTTAGTTCTTCTAAATGCAGCACTAAGGCGCGTTCAAGAATCACAGACCACTTTCTGGACTAGAAAGTCTTCACTCCAAATCATTATTTCGCACAAGTTTCTGAAGTAGAAAGAAGTCAAACAGTTTCATTCAGAGGCTGGTAAAGAGTCACAGGTTGCTTCTTGTCCCCTCGCAGTGTTTAAGACGTGATTAAACTTTGTGTTGTTCATAATTCAAGGTTATGTGCTGCAGTGCGTCTCTCCCCAGAATGGGCTGTACTACAACATTCCTGGCTTTTTTCTTGTGTTCTGAAAATAGAAACTTTCTAGAACAAAACCTCCCAAGGCAAATCCTCTTCATGGGAAAACAAAATCAAAGCATAAAAAAAGATCAGGCGATATTTGAACACCAAGCCTCCCTCAGAAAAGGCACTAGGTCCTACATTAAAATAAGCGAGGGCAAGTACAGTCCTGGTCCCCATTCATGTACGGTATGACCACAGTTTATTCTGTTTGTTTCTGGGTGAATTGCCTTCAACTTTTCTAATCGCTATTAAGACACCATCACCTCCCACTTCAAAAATAAGCCCCCAATGCTAGCATTCCTGCTGTAAATGGGATTTTATAGCCCAGTGGACAGCAATGCTGCAACCTTTATTACACCCTGGTGAAAAGTATTTATCATGTTCTCCCTGCAGCCTTTCACTGGCATTGAACTCTGCCCAGCAAGCAGAACACGCACACACGCACGCACACACACACTCATCGACTGCAAAGGATTTCAAGCATCAATCTCAAGGCCTGCATTCCACTGGGGCATGTGAAATAGCACAGCGCCTACCGAGAGCAACGGGCAACATCTTGAAGGTCAAAGAGGGAGTGAAAAGAAGGGGGCTTTCCCCATTATGACTTGACATTAAAAACACACCTAGAACGATTTGAGACAAGCACAGGAGAGGAAAACTTAAAAAAGTGAAGGAGGAGGAGGAGGAGCAGGAGAGCCGATCGGATGATGATCGGGTGGAGCAGTCTTGCATTGCTGATGTTTAAGACACAGCTAGCTGGGGTTTGGGGGGGTTACTGCAAGGGGGCGAACACAAAAAGTCAGACTGATTATTCAAATGTTTGAGAGACCGTTCCTGTATACAAGAAAGGCAAATCGACCACCTCATTGATGAAAATAAATCAAATGGAGAGGGGGAAAAAAAGAAAGAAAGAAAGAAACTCGGACCATTTACATCCGTTCGAGTGTGAGAAATCCCTAAAGGGGTCCGGTAGAGGTCTGCAAAGGTCACATTCCACAGGAATGTGATTTAGAAAGAAATCCAAGGGGAAGAAAATGGAAGGAGAAAAGTCTCTCTGCATGGTTCTGAGGGATACCACAGACTACTCCCGGCAAAACATTTTCTTGAAATTTCAGTGAATCCAAACCCCAAAGCTGCTTTTTATGTGACAACCCCTTTCCAGAAGAAATAACAGTTGAAGAAAACCCTGAAACAACTTCAGTGGACTACTGTCTCCTAGAATGTGTTCACAGTCCAGTAAATAAATGACTGTGTATTCTTCAGATGTAAAAGTCTGTGTTCTCAGTCCTTATGGGGCTGCTATGTGTATTACTGAATGTATCCTCAGCTCCCACAGCACAGGGACGATCTCCAGAGTGCTAAATCCATTCTGAAACCAGGCCAGGCCTCGATAAGCCCGTCACATTCAATAGCAGATTAGGCTCTGAACCCCATCTGACAGCACACCTATCCCAAGGGCATAATGAAAGCTGCAGCTTCATTGCTTTCGTCCCCGGGCAGAGCCAGCCACAAGCCATCAGGTTCCACTCCCAAACATTCCTAAATAACAACCACGTCCCAACTGTCACACGCTCACGTCTCTCTCCGATCTGTTCGCAGTGCTGTTCTCAGACGCAATATAACCTGTGGGTCAGTCTGTTTAATGGCACTAGCACCATATGACAAAATTATGAGAATGTAATTCAATTGCCTTCACTAAGAAGAAAATACCCCGACCCCCTCCTCATCTTCTGTTGACTTTCAAATGTAATCCAAAAATGCTATTTCACAATAGTACAGAGAGTCCAAAAGGGAAAATGGGATTATCAGAAATGTCTCCGTTTCTCAGAACAGAAACACACACACACAAACAAACAAACAAACAATACAACCAGGTATAATTAAAATCACCCAACATGTTAAAAAGGAAAAGTCGGGATTTCCAAATATGGTAACCACTGCCTCACATTACATCACAAACGCGTCACAGCCTAAAGAATGCATATTAATTACATGATCCTTCTCTCAATGTACCCCCAACCCGCAAAAAACACACACTTTATAATGTACCCCCAACCCGCAAAAAACACACACTTTATAATGTACCCCCAACCCGCAAAAAACACACACTTTATAATGTACCCCTTGTTCATATATTTAAAGATGTTAGACCGGTTTCTAATAATCAAAAAGCTACATTTTCAGGGTACGCTTCCGATCATGAATGTAAAATGCTAGTCTCTCTCCCTCCCTATTTTTCCCCCTCAGTATGGGGATGAATCTTCGTATGCATTATTATATAACACTCAGCTTAATTAAATAGCGTTAATGTTTCAGTATGGAGTCAATAGTTCACCCTCAGTGTCTATACGCATTCCACACACAGTGAAGAGACGGAATCACAAGTTACAAACAATGTAACAAACTTCCCAAAACAGCAACAAACAGGAGCACACATGTAGCAAACCTCAAAGCCAGCGGTGTGCAGTTGTGTGTGGAAGGTTTTAGGTGTTCACAGTGCAGTATTAACGTCATGTTTCGTTGTGCGGTTATCCTCTTTATTGCTGCTGGGACAGTCAGCATGTTTGTGTAACTATGCTGCTCCCTCGGTCTGAATATCTCGATCAAAACTATTAAACTAGTGGGAATTAAATTTTAAAAAAAGACAGACAATCTAAAATAAAATCGCAAACACATGCTACACAAATGTTTAGATACACATTTCAGTGTCAGAGTATTTCAGTTTGTCGTATACAACTTGAAACTAGCCTGTTTTCTCCTGTTACAAACTGTTGCGATTTTCACTTTAACCAAGAGGACCACCTTTGAGAAGCCAAAACAAAGCACAGCTTGAGGCGAATTCACTGTAGTTAATGATCAAATATATATATACATATATACATACATACTGTACTTACCGATTCAGTGTAAACCGATGCCAGGAAAAATAAGACGAGAAGTGCGCAGAGTTTTTGCATTTTCCAAAAATGTTATGTAATCAGCAACAAACAAAAAAAAATTCCTTTGCCTTCTTTTTAAACAAACACAAATAAACTATAATGTTAAAGGTCGCCAGATGCGTGTTTGTCTACACTGTGGTTTATTTCAGAGTTATTGTTGTTGTTGTTTTTTTCTTAGTTCTTCTAGTTTAACTTGTGAGATATTCCTCGAGTCTTCGTGGCTGGCTTGCTTGCTGTGTTTCTTCCTTGATCATTCATGCACAGTTTAAAAGCACACGAGACCTCTTTGAGTTTTATACACTCCCTCCTCCTCTGAAACGGACCAATCAGCGCACGCTCAAAACTGGAAACGCCCACTTTCTCAACGCGGTGTTTCTGTTTCAAGTTCCAGTGCTCATTTTCCATACGACACGAAGTAACTATCTCGATTAAAAAAAAAAAAACACAAACGTTTCTTTTACAAGACGCCGGTTTTAAATTTCGAGGTTTCTTTAAACATTGATGTAGGGTTTTTGATGTTGTGTAGTCTGTACCATCAGCTTCATATTGATAAAAAATATATAATATAAAGCACTGATCAATTATAAAAACTGACAATAGCAAATTTGTATAGTTTATATTTGAACATAATCAATGCGTATGGTGTTTGATCTCCCTTGTTAATTACATTTCCATGTTGAATATGTTTGTTTTGATCAAAGAGGAAGTTCACTATAATAATACATCGAGCAGCTTCGTGCTTTCAAATTTTCTCTTTTGCTTTCCGTTTTGTGTCTAGCACAAAAAAAGCCGAACAGCCGCAGTTTTTCCCCGGTTGTAAATATTTACATCCGTGTAAAAAAAGTTTTCGTGCCCGAGGGAAAACAACAGTTACATTTTTTTTTTCGAGGAAAAACCATAATGACGTGACCTTCCGGAAAGTGTTCTGTGCAAGTCGAGTCTCGAAAGGAGAGTGGAAAGGATGATGCGGAACAAAAGCTTCCTCCCAGCATTAATAAAAACCGAACTGTTGCCTCACACTTTCTATACGTTTAATATTAGAGAAACAGTCGTGTTTCACTTGTAATCGGTCTATCTAACTTCACTGTATTGAGCTCTTACGGCTTTAACAGTGTACTAGGCTGCTGGTCAAACAGAAATAAACTATTATATGTTTACAATACTGTTATTAATAATATGTTGTGTTTTGTCTTGTGGTTTTATTATTTTTTTTAATAATGAATTAAATGATATGACGAAGAAAAACAGAAATAAACAATTTCAACAGATTTATTTCAATGAATTTCAGTGTTTGAGAGCGATGCTCCGGGTAACACACACGCACACACACACGTACACACACAGGCACACTCACAGACACGTCACATCATTTTTCCTGATTCAGGGAAAGCACTCTTAGGCTGGCAGACTGACTCACTCTCTGGCTCACTGCAGTCAGGGTGTTCATGATAACACATGGCATTTTGAGGTGGCTGGGAGGCAGTTTATTTATTTATTTTTACTGTGGGACAGCCCCACTTAGATCACATATGGAAATGATTAATCCTCATGATCTCTCAAGGTCTGTAAAGTTCATGTTCACTGTGTTCCAGCCGCTGGGATGCTGAATCCCACAACACACAGTTGTATTGTTCATTCATTTCCTCTCACTTTGCACCCGGGTTCGAATCTCGCTCGGGTCACAGCAGTGCAGTGAGTTTGGTGCTCCCTGATGAAACTGGTCCACATCACAAAACAAACAGCATTCAGCTGAAGTCAGTGTTGTGCAATATTTGATCTCCCAGAGCTGCAGGATGTTGCAATGAAGACGTCAGTTATGAGCTGTACATCCCTCTGGCCTTGTCGTCTGTCTGCTTGTTTTTCACAGGCGGTGAAGTGGGTGTGACACTGTATAATTGTATCACATTTGACAATAGTAGATGTATATCAAAAACCTCCAATCCACTGCCCTGAACAATGGCTGTCAAGATTAAATAGTATGGCTGAGATCGATCAAGTGTAAGCTAATCAACAGCCTCAGTCAAGTGAGGAGGATCAAATGGGTCTGGTATCAAAGGATGAGGCTCTCCAAGCAGCAAGCAGCCATTAGCCTGTGGATTGTGTGCAAATGTAGTGTGAAGTGTGGGACAGAGCATCAAACACCGTCCAAAGAGACAGGGAGTGACCCGTCAGACATGATCACATCCTCAGCCATGGGAGAAAGCAATCAGCTCTGTGATGTTCTCAAGAGCACACGTTTAACATTGAATAACGCAACCGAAGGACGGTACCTCCTTCAGCACAAGGACTTCACTTACAGTGGCACTGAAGTGTCTGGACTGCCCCCTAGCCCAGTGAGAAGAGTGCTGCCTGCTGACTTTGTGATCTGGTATAGCCACTGTGCAGCATTACAGAGTGTGACACGTTTCTACACATGGTACGCTAACTCCACAACAGAGGCACAGAGCCTACCCTCACCAGGCACCCCTGTTACTCACAACAGCACTCCAACAAAGTGCCTGGGGAGTTCTGGAAACACAGTGACTCTTTAAAAAAAGTACAAAGAGGAAGAGGAAAGAGGAAGGTGTTTTTATTTTTTAAATCTAGGCGAGGAATTTCCATGCCGATGACGTGACCGTGTCTGAATAGAAGGTCTGGGACTTTATAGAGGTAACTTCCTGATTTTGTTTAACTGTTCATCTGTACCATGCTCTCCAGGGCGCTAACTCAAAACCAGCTTGATCTGCACCTCGACAGACTGCGAGATTTCGATTTAATAACCTGCCCCAGTGACTCGTTGAGGGCTGGGTAAATCAAACGACAAAGCAAGTCTCACAATCCAGATCTGTTTGTCAAAGAGCAGTCCCTGGAGCAGAGAGAGCTAATCTAATTGGTGACAATAGCGGTTTAATAATATTGCTTAGACTCGTCTTTAAGGATTTCTCGAACAGCATGGCATCAGATTCTCCCCGGGGCTTTCCTCCGCTCCTGCATGAAGTGTGTGGTATTCCAGGTGTGTGTGTCAGGTAGAAGTGGTTTGGAATGGTCTTGCCACACATTAAGGTCATTCATTTCGCAGTTACATTTTCCTTTGGTTTCGGATTCCCGTTTCTAATAAGCAGTGGCATGAAACCCACACATTGCTGGCACTCCCTCCAGCATCACCCTTCCCAAGAAAACAGAACTAGTAACCGCACCCCTGTGATGATTATTGGAAAAGCAATGTGCTTATTGTTAAAAATATTTTTAGCAGGGATGGGAATTTAAGAAAAAAAAAAGGATTACTGTCACTGAAGCCTTCAAAAAGTTGAGTGCAGTATTCTATGGCAAATGCATGCACAAGTCTGTAAAGCACAGGAAAACATGGCAAATCACAAGACCAGGGTTAAAGCTGATCTCATCTGAAGAGCACGCTTGATGTAGTTTATAGAAACCGACTTTAATAGCTTAGCAAAGCTGCAGAATACAATTTCAGCTTTGCCTTTCTTATTTAAAAATAAATAAATAACGGCTGCACTATATTCCAAATTAAGTTGAATTTTATTCGACTGTTTGTTGAAAAGTGCAAATTACTGCAGTTGATGTTACATTTCTACAAAAACTGCAAATTTGCAGAAATGGGGCAGTCGGTTCCAGAAATGGGGCTAATTTCCAAAAAACGAGGCTTCGATTCTAACATCGTCTTCTTGTTGCTTGTCTCTCTGTGTGTCACATGACAGCGTGTTTGAAGCCATGGATGACTGTATAATCAATACAACAAGCATTTATACAGCACCTTTCCTGTCAAGTGTTAGCAAACGGAGGGTCCAGCCGAAGATATTCTGTTTATTATTATCAACAGAGAATCCTTGGCACAGCTCCAGCGTTGTGTAATAAACACATTGAATTAATACAGCGAGCCAACCCAAAAGAAAACAAAACTGCTCATTCTAAGAAAAAAGAGACAAAAGACAAAGATCAAGCAGACATTTCACATTTCAGTTCTGGACCCAAGGCATGTGAATCAGCATGGGGCGTGGAGCCCTGTGCGTGTGCCTGGAGAACATTGCATTCCCTGGGTAACCAGCATCCAAACCCATGACCCGCGCTTACATTGGTAGCATAGCAGAACTTTACGTCTTCACTGATCACAGGACACTTTCTGAACTGTTTGTACCGCACACTGTTTCATCATGCTTGGAACTGTGTGACAGCGACGGAGGCAGGAATGTGTGTTTCCAGCACCCTCTCATTCACCCGAGTCTCTGTGATGATGTGGTGGTTTGAGCATAAGGTTTGGCCAGGCAGCTGTGTGAACCCATGTGGAACTGACATGTGCTCCTCACATGAGATACAGGGTGCAGGTACTCAGTGTGTGCTGTATGGAGAGCGCTGTGCAATGAGATACAGGGTGCAGGTACTCAGTGTGTGCTGTATGGAGAGCTCTGTGCAATGAGATACGGGGTGCAGGTACTCAGTGTGTGCTGTATGGAGAGCGCTGTGTAATGAGATACAGGGTGCAGGTACTCAGTGTGTGCTGTATGGAGAGCGCTGTGCAATGAGATACAGGGTGCAGGTACTCAGTGTGTGCTGTATGGAGAGCGCTGTGCAATGAGATACGGGGTGCAGGTACTCAGTGTGTGCTGTATGGAGAGCGCTGTGCAATGAGATACGGGGTGCAGGTACTCAGTGTGTGCTGTATGGAGAGCGCTGTGCAATGAGATACAGGGTGCAGGTACTCAGTGTGTGCTGTATGGAGAGCGCTGTGCAATGAGATACAGGGTGCAGGTACTCAGTGTGTGCTGTATGGAGAGCGCTGTGCAATGAGATACGGGGTGCAGGTACTCAGTGTGTGCTGTATGGAGAGCGCTGTGCAATGAGATACAGGGTGCAGGTACTCAGTGTGTGCTGTATGGAGAGCGCTGTGCAATGAGATACAGGGTGCAGGTACTCAGTGTGTGCTGTATGGACAGCGCTGTGCAATATGGGGTGCAGGTACTCAGTAGGAGGACTTGTAAAGCTTTACCCTGCTTTATACTGCATTGCACTTTTCAGTTAAACCACTCTTATTTCTGCCCGTGTTTGTATTAGTTCATGTCAGGCTTTTTTCCAGTTATATGTCACATACTGTAGACTGTTTCTCCGCATTGATAAATAAATCCGAGCGTGACATATTCCCACCTGCTGTTTGAAGTCCAGGGGTCGGGTACAGACTCCTCTTCAATTACACATGCACTAAACTCAGCAGACACAGCCTGTGCAATGGAAAGAAAAGGAGATGTATAAATAGCCCTTGATAAACAGGGTTACATTGTCAATAGCACACAGCCATCCTGGAAATTCCCACCACTCTCAACCAGAGAGCCGGGACAGTGACATCTAGTGGTTATACAGAGAAAAACAACTTGATTTTCCAAACTTGGTGAAGTGGACTTTGAGTAAATATGCACTCAATATAATCCATTTCATAGGTATAAATCCACTATGTTTTTATATTTCAACTTCATAAGCTGTTTCAGAGTAGTATATTCTTTAACTGTAAATGCTTGTAGATGTACTGTAATACACACACACACACACACACACACACACACACACACTCACACACACACACACACTGACACACACACACAGCCCACACCCCCTTTTTGTAGCCCCTGCTCTAATCAAATTAAAATCTAATGCTCACAATAAGATTTACATGAAGTCGAGACACACTTTGAACGGTAAACATTTTTACAGAAAGGTAATGTGTATCGATCCCCAGGTGTGACCAGTGTTAAACAAACATGCCAGGCACAGCTTACACCTGTCAGTATAGAGGCTGAACCCTGCCTTTAGTGTGTGTGTGTGTGTGCGTGTGCGTGTGTGTGTGTGTGTGTGTGTGTGTGTGTGTGTCGCTATGCAGCTGCCTTGTCCCAGGTGTGGACTGCAGGCTATTTGAAGGCAGGATCTGGCTGCTCATGTGCATACCTGGGTGATTTTGAAAGGCATGGCTGCAGTTTCGCACGGTTATACCATGTGTTTACCATGCCTTGCTGTGGTTAGCATGATGTTTTCAACATGCTTCTATTCTTACTGTGGTTTGCATTGTGTGCATGTGCTTTACAGTGAGTCTGTTGTGTTTGTCAGCACTTTGCTGTGCCACTTTCATAATGATGTTACAATAAGCAAACGCTAGTAAAATAACACTGAGCAGGGGAATGCAGGAGCACCCTTCTGTTTTTGATAATACATTAACATTAGAAACTGGGGCAGACATTGCACTGCAGCAAAACCACAGTGAATCTGCTTGGGTGGCTCCCTTTAATCGTGGCACGATATGGCTGAAAGAGAGTGTCTGTGAGACATGAACATGCAGATGTGCAGCAAGCATGCCTTTAGGAATCAGTACACAGAGAGAGATCCCCGTCTTCCATCAGCAATGTGCGCTAAGCATGAGAGATAACAGTTCTGAAGAGCGCTGGAAACCATATTTACCATGACGGGCTCTGCTTTCTGGTGCTTATAAAATGATTTGATTTCACTAGCTGTGTTTCAACCTGAAGCACAGTTTGTTGACTGGTCGGCACGAACTGTTCTGGGATCGTCCTCACTTTGAGTAGATTGCGTCGTCGTTTACACAGATTATAACTGGTATATTCCTCATTGGAGCACTGAACAGCAAGCTGGCAGTCTGATAATCACTTCGAGGTTAGGCTTACGTTTAAAGAATTCTTCATTTCGCCAAACAAAACATGAACAGCTCCCTCTGGTGGTAAAGGCTTAATAAAGCGCTCCATTTTATCGCACTTCCTGCTTTTGCAACAGTAATACGTAGGCTGGACTTTCCAAGACCTTACCTTATCAGAAGACATTGCAGTTCGTTAGCATTGCCAAAGGCGGCTTTATCAATAGTGACATAACCCACCACCGCCTCAGCCCCCCCAGCCCAAGACTGTTTGCCTCTTTATCATTTCTAGAAGCCAGACAGATACACTTCTACACGCTTCTATTGCCGTAGTCAACTGCATAACACTGCATAACTGAGCTGAGATTGGAAGATTCCCTGTTAGAACAGGACGCGCTGAACTGACCATTTCCTCCACCAGGTGGCGACAAACCCCCAGGAATGAACAGAGCAAAGCCGTTGCTGACAGTGTTTATTTTACTCAAATACAATAAACAAAGAAAAAAAAAATACTGACGGTCAGTATTGTCCCACTGTGTTGAAATCAACCCATTTCAGAGTAGAAAGTCCTATTAGGAATCACAGTGTAGTGTTTTATTTGTAGTTCTACACTGAAAGATACGGTAAATGCATAGCATGAGTATAGCATGGGAAACTGAAACCCGACTGTGAGAATGTACCGCGGTAAACTTTTAAAAGCTACTTCACCAGGTTGAATTGGCTGGAGGTTCACCAGCTTCCTCCTCTATTTTTCTTTAGATTCGCATTGTATATGAGGTTACAGCGCCCCCGTGTCTTCCCTCCTTGCTTCGTCTGGTTTGAAATCTGTTCGGGGTTCATGGCGATTTGGAGTACACGTCTCTTTAAGAATCAACCCCGGAGTGCGTTTGTAAAACGCTTCTTCTCCAGCACGCCATCCTTCACCTGACTGGCTAACCTTCAATCCTCTGCTCGTTATTTTCATTGATTTCACTGAATCCAATAAAAGCGGGCCTGTCAGTTCAGCTGCAGCGATGTCAGGTAACAAGTACTTAACGGCCTCAACCCAGCAAGCCACAGTCCATAAATCCAGCCGTGCCGGTAAGGGTGCCTCCAGTGGGAATACGTCATCACTTCATTAGGCTTCATCAGTCGTTTTGGATGTTCTTTGAATGTTTACCTGACCAGAACTGCACCTTGCGATCGTGTACCTCTTTAATAGAATGTCTCTGGGTAGCTCATAAATACAGCCAGGGCAGTCCTGGTTGTACACTTGCAGAGGGCTGGAGGGTACCTGCAGGTTATTAGTTTCAATAGTAAATGAAAGCGAAGCCCGGGGGAGCACTGGAGCAAGCCTCTAAAAACATGCAGGCACACGCACCAGCAAACACTTCTCAGGGAATTCACGGGCCGCACATGTTTCTTGTTAAAAGTTTATAACCCTGTTGCCACTCGGCAGCACGGGGTTTCTGTTTCTTGTTTCTTTAAAGGCTACTTCGCCTGTAAGGAGTATGTATTTCTATTAAAAAAAAAAATACAAAAATAAAGAAAGAAATTAAATCGATCCTCTCCTGCATATAGTCATAGTATTCCAATGTGTGTTTGTTTGTGTTTGTTTGTTTGTTTGTGTTTGTTTGTGTTTGTTTGTGTGTGTTTGTTTGTGTGTGTTTGTTTGTGTGTGTTTGTTTGTGTGTGTTTGTGTTTGTGTGTTTCTGTTTGTTTGTGTGTGTTTATTTGTGTGTTTCTTTGTTTCTGTTTGTTTGTGTGTGTTTGTTTGTGTTTATTTGTGTGTGTTTGTTTGTGTGTTTCTGTTTGTGTGTTTCTGTTTGTTTGCGTGTCTCTTTGTTGGCTTGTTTCTTTGTTGGCTTCATGCACAAGCCTTGGTATGGTCTCACAGTGGTGTGAGATACTACAAGCTGACAGCCCATTGCACTGACGTACGGCATCATATCAGGACCTGTGTGCAGCCCTATTGGAATAGCTAGGTGCTGGAGGTATTCCTTTCCATCAGCCTTCACAGTGAGTGTCCTCATTGTATCTGAGATATCACCAAGCCATTTAGTATTCCTTCATTGTATTACCCTACCCCCTGGTCCTCAAAGCTGTGCCCACCAGAGTGTGTCCACGCTGGCAGCTGACCTAGTCTGTGACACTGCAACACTAACTCAAGTGATCCACAAAGGGAGCTTCAAACAGTCAGCACCCGTGGAGCTCCGGTGGGCTGCAGTCACTGATGCCAACGTCTTGAACCCCGCTATGATAGCATGGTTCAGGGGGAGTCACAGCCCCAGTGCTAGCTCTCTTTCTTCAGGTTAACACCTCCCCACCTCCCACTTCTCTACCTCTGCAGCAGCCCCATGGCTTATATATGTGGGGGTCTCCGATCGCCTTCAAATATCTATTAGGCAATCGTCTCACTAAGCGCAGCGGGCAACAGGTCAAATATTGCATCAATGCTCTGCTGTCATTTCTAAGTCTTCCATTGTCCATGTTATTCACAGATCTCCTGTTCTAGTAGATGTTGTTGTGTTTGTCTTGAACTCCTGCAGTGATTACCGTGTCGTTTCTCCTGTGCAAGCGCAAGCCAGCCCCAGACTCAGTGTGAACTCAGGATGACTGTTGTGAAAAATACAGTCAGTGGGAAAACGGATCAGACAAACCAGTAACACAAGAGGATGCCCAGAATGACTGGAGGTCCCCCCACAGCGCACCATTAAAGGTAATTAGCACGTCCAGAAGGAGGTACTCTTGACAGGCGTTTACGTTAGCGAGGGGCGTGTTTGTGGTGCTTTCTTCACACTTTGGTATTTTCCGATTCTCAGACCTTTGAAAGAACCACTGTCTCTTTAAATCCACGAAACCCAATCCCAAAGAAAAATAAGCGCTGCCCCAGGAATATATTAATCTGGTAGTGATATAAAGAAAGCAACCGGAGCTGGTAATTGCGTTGGTATTTGTTCAGCTGCATGGAGCCTCTGCGTGTAGTTAGCAGTGTCACAGCTCAGCTCCTGTTTTCTGTCAGGATTGACAGCTCCGTGTACGAGCCATGCATTAATGATAGGGCCGAGCTGCTCTGACATTAGTTTTTAAATTACCAGTGTAACGTTTGTTCACTGCAGGCTCCCCTTTTTTGTTTGAAAGAGAATCCAAAATATTTGATTAAAATTAAAACTTCACAGATCTCAGAGGAAAAACAATGACATCATTTTTTTTCGCAAAACTCCAAAGTGGTGCATGGATATAATTCTCATTAGTAATTGAATCTGCCCTGCCTTCTTCCTCCCCGCCAGCTCATGCTGTAGCCATTAGAGTCAAAACAGGCAGCTTTTTACATCCTTCAAATATTTGACTTGTATACAACATTGCTTACCAGCTTGGGTTATCAAATCTATCTATCTATCTATCTATCTAGCTAGCTAGCTAGCTAGCTAGCTATCGACCCATATGAACAAGCGACCACGCACACCTCAAGCGAGCATCTTAACCACTACACAAAAAGGCTGGTTTGCATGAGCAGGTACAAAGCTTTTAACCTCCTCTCACCAGCAGGGGTCAGTGCGTCACACCACACTGTCCGCTACACTGGCCACCCCCTTGCACTTTGGAGTGAGCAGACCTCACAGAGTCTGGTCTGTGTCTACCAGCCTGCCATTCACAATGCATGCAGGGGGGGAGCATCATCTCAAACTGGGACAACTTGTTTTACCTTGCTGCTGCTGGTTCATGATCCTGAGCAAGCAGGGAGAAAGAAGGGAAAGAAAAAATGAAAGGGGGATGGATTAGCAGTACCTTGAAACATTGGTGTGCTAGTAATTATTAGTACGTCTTCAGTTTCATTCATGTGTTTCACTAATGAGGTCGCTCTCAAATGGATTTTTGTCCGGCTGCACCAGTTCTCAGCACATTTGGTTTATTTTCTCGTCTTAAATCTAATGGTTAATACCTGTACGTTTCCAGAATAATATTGTGCCTGGCAAAGCTCTATAGAAAATATATCCCTTGCTAAAATAAACCCAAACACAGGCCGTTCACTCAGTAATTTCAAGGTTATGTGTTCAGAACTGAGCCAACGCAAGGCTAGCTCTGCTGCTACCTGCAGCCCCTGCAAGCTCCTGCACCCCAAGACCAGAAGCTCACCCCAGGGATTACTTGCAGGATGACGCTGCTCATTGGAAACAGTGAAGGTCTGCGTGATTCAGGACCCCAGAATTATTTACACAGCCCGAGAAAAGCGACGATTGCATTTTATAAATTAAAGTCAATATTATTTTGTGTTCCGATCTGCGGTTTTGCCTCAAGTTGAGGATATGGTCATTCAGAAGGAGATGGAAAAAAACAGGTGAAATCCGACAGAACATTAAGCGATATTCATAGCAGAAAAATGATATTTCCATCAACGAATGGGCCATGGCTGCACAGGAACCCACAAGCACGTAAAACACACACCGGGAATCTGAGGGCGGCAGGCGAGAGAGCGGCTCGCAGGATGCTGGGTTTTGCTTTTTTTTAATGTTTTAAAATAAGACTGTTGCTATAAATGAAACCAAAGGACAGGACTCGAATCCTGGATCAGGTTAAAAAGCCCATCCTGATTGTGAGCGGAATGCAAACCCAGTCTGAAACTGGATCCAGAGCACATGGCTTTTTACAGGTGGAGACAGTCAATGTGTGTCCAGACACGCTTACTGGATAAATCAAAGCAAAGGGACGCAGGCTGAAGCGACGAGATCACACGTACATAACGTGGTAAATGCAATGCTTTACCATTCCTTTAGCTCCTGTGCTCATCAGTGTGTTTCTGGCCCACTCTGCACATTTTAAAAGCTTAAACTGTGTGGTTTCCGAGCTTGCCAGACGTGCACACATACATAAATACATCTATGTATAGACACGAGCAATCGAGGGAGTCTGTGCCAGGTTATACATGCGCCGTGCCTAAACAAAGAAACATGAAACAAAATGCACTTTTTACTCGTGAAACGTGACACCAGATCATGCTAAACCACAGCAAGTGCTCTAATTAAATTCAGGGACAATAAAATATATATACCATTACCGTTATATATGAAACTGCAAAGTTTGAAAAGGGATTATAAGGAAGATCAAGACCAGTAAAAGCTGCTTTCTCTTGCCATTTCAAAGTCCTGATTGAATCTTTTGCATTTGATGTGTTGTGATTAGCTTGCTGACTATCAAACCTGTTTAGCTGTCTCTCATGAGCACTGTGAATATCACAAGCGCTTGTAGCCACACATTTAGAACCCTTTATCTACAGGTCTGCCTCAAGCAACAGTCTCGGGGTGCAGTACAGATTGGATACTTTGGTAACAGTCTCGGGGTGCAGTACAGATTGGATACTTTGGTAACAGTCTCGGGGTGCAGTACAGATTGGATACTTTGGTAACAGTCTCGGGGTGCAGTACAGATTGGATACTTTGGTAACAGTCTCGGGGTGCAGTACAGATTGGATACTTTGGTAACAGTCTCGGGGTGCAGTACAGATTGGATACTTTGGTAACAGTCTCGGGGTGCGGTACAGATTGGATACTTTGGTAACAGTCTCGGGGTGCGGTACAGATTGGATACTTTGGTAACAGTCTCGGGGTGCGGTACAGATTGGATACTTTGGTAACAGTCTCGGGGTGCAGTACAGATTGGCAGCAGTGTGGAGTAGCGGTTAGGGCTCTGGA
The DNA here is from genome assembly GCF_902713425.1 of Acipenser ruthenus. Taxonomy (NCBI): domain Eukaryota; kingdom Metazoa; phylum Chordata; class Actinopteri; order Acipenseriformes; family Acipenseridae; genus Acipenser; species Acipenser ruthenus. The sequence continues at coordinate 736,885 of NC_081217.1, forward strand.
CTCTTGACCGGAGGGTCGTGGGTTCAATCCAAGGTGGGGGACACTGCTGCTGTACCCTTGAGCAAGGTACTTTACCTAGATTGCTCCAGTAAAAACCCAACTGTATAAATGGGTAACTGTATGTAAAAATAATGTGATATCTTGTAACAGTTGTAAGTTGCCCTGGATAAGGGTGTCTGCTAAGAAATAAATAATAATAATAATTGCATACTTTGTCGGCGACGGAATACTTCTGGGGCCTGTGTAATAAAGCACAGAGAGGTATGAGAAAGCATGCTAAAAATACATGACAAACCATGGTAAACTATGGTAAAGGGTGAGTCAACACATTACAGAAAGCATAAGATACAGTAATAATTAGAGGTCAATGAGCCCAACTTCAAGAAGAACAGTTATTCAGAAAGGAACCTGTAGGGGTCGCTGGTGCACAGATGAAGACGTGCCTCAGTAATGAACAGTTACACACTCTTTATTTCTGTGTCAGTGTTGAACAACAACAAAGAAAGCTGTGCCGCAGATATTTATTCATTTGCTTCATGAAAAGGAAAAATGTGTTCAAGGCTTCCTGCGGGTCTGTTTTAATGGATGTTGTTAATATGTGTGACATGCTTGATAAATGTTACTGATAAACTTATTGAAACACTACCTTTAAATGAACAGCACCATTCCAATATTCATGACTGTGTTAACGGTTCAGTCAATCTAGCATTGGTCTCTGAATCTGGGAAAGGGTGTGACATTAGTGCACAACACATTTCAATTCATCAGGTTTAATTCACCTTCTTCAACATTACATGACAAGGGGAGTCGCTTTACTATTCACCTTGAAAGGGATTCCAAATCCTGCCATCCTGTCGAAACACCACACAGTACAGTTTGGATAAAATAAAACATCACAAAGGCTCCCATTGACAATTTAGCAACAGCATCTTGGAGTCGAGACGCTTGATTCGCTTGAGGTCAAACTCAGAGCGGCAGCGACACTTGCTAAAACGGACTTATTTACTAAAAAAGCAGGATCTTAAAACTGTGACCGAAGCACAATAGTTCAAACCAGAGGAGAGCTGCAATAAAGTGTGAATCCCATGGTTTACCTTGACCGTCTCAATGCGGTCCTGTGACAGACACGTCTCAGCTTTCCACTGCCTAAGTGATTCAGAAGCCTCCGAATGCTCACCGTTTATAATCTAATACCTTTACTTGCTGCAGGCACTCAAGAGGCATTTTCCATAACATCTCATTAAATGGCTCCATGCTTTCTTTCTGGAGTAACTTGGCCAAACAGCCGAACCTGAGTGTTCCTGACAAGAAGACATTCTCTGAACAATGTTCCAACATGGCAATGTTCAAAGTAAAAAAATAAAGGAAGGTTTCTGCTTGTGCCAGTACCGTATGGAGTAAACAGCAAGCTGGAACAGATTCCCGTTTGGGTTGTGCCGCTCCACAAGAGCAGAACACAATCTGCCGTGCTCACCTCACACACTTTCCACTGGAGTGTTTCTCCAGTGGTACGCAGTGGGTATTCATCGCTGCATGTGGGCAGACACCACACTCCCAACGCTCTGCCTGCTCCGGGGATTCCAGTACCCTCTGCATGTCTTCCCCAGGACTGTGTACAGGCATACACCAGGGGAATTGGGTTTACGAAGAGCCAAAATACTTGATAACCACTAAACATGACAAGAGCAGGAGGCATGATAATAGAGCATGACTGCCTGAGCTTTCCAATATTAAATATCCAAACAATGGCAAGGCAGCATTTGAAATGAAATATGTTGCTCGTTCAATTGCCAGTTAGAGATTTCCAAAATCCAATTGAGGGCGCCAGGAATGATTAATGGCATGCATTCAAATTGCATTTTCTTTTCGGACAAAAGAGTTACTGAAATGTAATACATATGTACAGTTTCAGGTTTTTTTTTATTATTATTTTTTTTTTTTTTTTGGAAAAGCATTCGCTGTGGAATATGTTTTAGATTTCTGCCTAATGATCTGTGGTGATAAAAACAAACGAGAAGGGTTTAGTATAACACTTTCTTCAGAGGACTAGTTTCATTCAGAAGAAGGATCTCTCCCACGTTCAAAAAATATGATACCTGGCATTCGATTCCTGCTGTCTTCTGAAGGTGTGGAGCTGGAAAGGTGTGTTATAAGACAGGGCTATTGGTTGTCTGCTTTTTGTATCACTGAATCTATACCCACTGCAGTGCCATTGTGCAGCTAACTAACATGTATCTCTTGTGCCAAGCAAATAGGTGATTGGGATTGTTCCAGCTACCCCTCACTCCAGCCTAACCCTAACCCCTCACTCCAAAGCACAATGTCCTGGCAAAGATGTCCTGCCAGCAAAGCTAGCATTGAGATCCCACAGGATGTTTCACACCTTCAGTTGTGAAGGTGGAGTCCCGTTTCTGGTGCTCTGCACTGCAGTGACAAACCGGGGTTTCCCTTTAGAAACGTTTTGGGAACTGGTGGCTCATTACGTAAGTACAGCTCTCGCTCTCTCTCTTTCTTTTCTCTCTCTTGCTCCCTCCCTCTCTCTCTCCCTCTCTTTTTGCTGTCACTCTCTCTTTTCACTCTCTCTCTCTTTTCTCTCTCTCGCTCCCTCTCTCTCTTTTTGCTCTCGCTCTCTCTCTTTTCTCTCTCTCTTTTCTCTCCCTCCCTCCCTCCCTCTCTCTCTCTCTCTCTCTCTCAATAACCTGCACTTCATCCATGTATCTGATGCACCAGTCCCCAGACAGAGTCTGTGGTATTGGAGGTGCAATCCACTGAGATGAGCTGCACAACCAAGCTCCCTCCGACAGATGTCAAGCATAACAGGCACAGCCCAGCAGACACTTCAGAAGAGATCTCATTAAATGAGCATCCCACTCACGAATTACCCTCTCAAGGGAGCTGTTTAAGGTTTGCTGGACAGGACGGGCATTGCATTGCAAAGCCAAGATCGGAAACTAGAGAAAGGGTTTATAGCAACAAAAATCAAACAGAAAACAGGGGAGAATAACACAAAAAATATTTAAACCATGCACAGGATAAGATGTAATTATTTAAAAACAAAAAAAATAGCTGTGGAGAAATGGACTTTATGCAATATAATATTTCCTCTCTAGAATGGGTCTGGTATTTGCTACAGTAGCACACTCCTGGTTGAACTGCAATGCTTTGGCAGAGACCACCACCTCAGACCAGTCAACACTCACTGGTTTGGATCGGGGGCCCACACAAGGAATTTACAAAGCCCATGCAATGATTACATTAAGGCTTAAGGCTGAAAGAAATGACAGTAAACCTCAAAACAGTCACCTAGCTTTACAGGGGGCTGCAGGAAACCTGGTGAAATCTGCCAGTTTTTTTAACAGTAATTTCTGGCAGATGTAATGAGTTCATTCTGTTATATTTATGACAAGAGTGAGAGTAGGAGACTTAATAGCACTGTAAATCCATGCACTGGGGGGTTACCTCTGGGAACTTAACCAAACAGAGATAATGAGCTCTCCCAGCCTAGCCCGTCATAACCATGGGCAATTCTAAATGCCACTGAGCTGTCAGCAGCACATGTCACGGATCCTGCATGGTGGCAACAGATAGCGCACATGCATGTTTCTAATTGTCGCTTATATAGTATGCCACTTCTCAAAACGCCTGTCTGCTCACAGTGTAAGTGTCTGACGGATGTGTGCGTCTGTGTGTTTGTAATCATAGAGGATGGGTCCAAGGCAGTGGTCTGATCCAGTCCAGGTTTTTGCTCCAAACATGTTCTAAGGTAGTTAATTGAAGCTGCTAAGAGGCAATGAACTAATTTAGGACCTGGTTGGAATAAAGACCAGGACTGGAATAGATCTCTAGGGCCAGAGTTGAGCACCACTGGTCCAAGGCATTCGCATCTGGGTTGCTGGCAGGTCAGAAGCCATCTAGAGCCCAAGCTGCAATCGAGGACAAACCTGGCCACCATTTGAAATCCTGATACAAAGCACATAGCAGTTCTAAAGAGAATCTTTGGGCTTGCTCAGGAACCCAATTTCATTTGGGTGCTATGAAGACCCATTCTTACACACACGTATCCCTGAAGGGTCCAAATAGAACGATTATGGTCCAGTAATAAGTGCAATGTTGTTCATTTATGTCCAGATTGTTAATATGCTTCTCATTGATTTGAAACGTGCTTCACTTTAATAATATAGTGAATGGTATATTGCGTCTGATATATTATGCAGACTATAGTAGGCTATGCAGTGCATCACTTCACACCGCGAAGGTTAAAAAAACGCAAACCGAGCGCTTTTAAGAGACACACTGATTTATTACAATGCGATTAAGACACTGAAAGACTTCTAGTCTAAACTTTGCCATTGAATGTATTAAGATTATTTTATTTTTAAATAAGATAGCGCTATTGCGTATTTAATAGTTATAGATGACAATGCGATCAAACAAAATAATAATAATAATAATAATAATAATAATAATAATAATAATAATAATAATAATAATAATAATAATAGCCTCATTGCATCAGTAAACATGCTTGTGGTATCTGGGACGGGTTTCTTCTGTTCAGTATCCATCATTTAAAGGAGCTGTAAAAGGCACGTGTGAAACTTTTATTTTTTAAATCAATCAAGTAATAAGTCAAGCAAAGCGGCTTCTTTAAATGACGTAATTCAAGGAATTGGTCCTTGTGACTTGTTTCCTATGGTGCATGACTCACAACAGTGGAAAGTAAAGAAGATTTTAAAAGAAATATATTGCACTTAAATGAGTTTGGACAGCATGACATCAGAGAGTAATTAAAGTGTTTTTTGTTGGAATTCAATTTCCAATTCCTGAGTTCAGGTTTGTAAGGATTTCTGAGCACCTGCAGCGTTCTGTGTGTGAAGTATTTTCACTGGAATTGATTCAAAACTTTTTGCAAAAAAAAAAAAAAAAAAAAAAAAAGCTTTTTTTTTTTTTTTTTTTTTACACAGAGGCAGCATTACGCCATTCTTCCCTCTTGGAAAACTGGGATTTAAAGAAGTCTCCTTCAAGATACGACGCAGAATTGCAGGAGAAAAAGGAAAGTCAAGTTTCTCTTTTCAATGCACAAAAAAAAACGGTTCGGCATTGATCTCTTTACTGGGAAACGGAGGACTGAACAAGTGACACGCGTTTCACTATGGGACTGGATTGTGGAGCTGAGAACAACGATTTGGAAAGTTTGATAGTCCAAAGAAAACTTCATTCGGGTTTGAAGTTGTGGTTTTGCAAACTTGTTGATGTTTTTTTATTCCAAACGGCAACAACCTCTGGAGATTGTTCTCTTGGTCAGAGTCAAAGGAAGCTCAGAGGATGAAAATATTGAAACGTCTCCCTCTTTTACTCGGGTGCTGGACTCTGCTCTATCTGGGTCTAGCCCCAGTGGTAGTGAGCCACACTGGGACGGCGCACAGCAGCCCTGACGGCAGACAAGAGGCGAGCAGAAGCGCGAGGAAAGAAGGCACCCTGCAGTCTAGAGCAAGGGGTCCCGCGACGCCTGTGGTTGGGGGCCATGGCATGGGGAACCGGTCACCGTCAAACGGGGCTAAGATCACTCAAATTAGAACGGGAGCCCCTTTGATTCGGGGCGAGACAGACAAGACAGCCGCCCTGGTCGTGTCATCTCCAGGTGGGCACAGTGTAAGCGGGACCGGGCGCGCCGGAGGGGCGATAGACCTGGGAAGGAAAGAAGCCGCGCGTTCTTGGGTGCCTGGAGCGGCGGCCAGGACGGGGAGCGCCTCAGTAAGAACGGCAGCCCCACACGTTGGCACCCAAGAAGCCAGGATACCTTCCCTGGGCAGCAGGGTCGGGGAGGCGGCTAAAACCGAGACCGAGGCTTCAAGATCTGGGGGGCAGAAAACTGTTAGCCGAAAGGCAGTTGCCCCGCTTGCGCAAAGGAAGTCCAAAGATACTACTGGACAGGCTAAAATCGTCAAGGACGCCTCCAAGCACCCGCTAGTTACACCTCACGACTACATGCTTTCACTGTATAGGACTCTGTCTGCAGCAGAGACAACGGGGACCAACAGCAGTGCGCTGCACGAGGCTGGACTGGCGAACACCATCACCAGTTTCGTGGACAAAGGACAAGGTAGGGTACTCGCGCCTTCTCTTGTGCGCTTGTGTGCACCGTATAGTGTGCGTTATTATTATTATTATTATTATTATTATTATTATTATTATTATTATTATTATTATTATTATTAGTATAGTTTTGTTTTACAGGTGTACAATGCTCTGCACATTCATTTTCATGAATGCTTTAACAGTGATCCTACCGCTTGTATATGAGATAATGAAGCATCATGCACCTCAATGCTTTACTCTATAGACGTAACAGGCAGTTGTTGGTTTCGTAATGTTTTTTATTTATTTATTTTTATCTTTTGGAATTAGAAAGCGTCATCATATTTCGGTTTGTATTGACCCTGGCAGAATAACGCGGTGTGGTAAAACGAAGCTCGATTCGGAGCTCTTGGATAAAATAAACATAAGTCATTACTAGTAACATCGTAACGAGACTTTACAATGAGATGTTTATCTGTATGTAAATTTATGACATTTTACAAAAATAAATCAATACATAATAATAAAAACATTTTAAAGCATACCAAAAGTTAATTAATTAAATGTAAATCTCATGGAACAGATTGTAGTGTTTATTTTAAATATTGTACAGTTGCTTTACACTATACACACAGACGCACAACCGTTACCATAATAAAGAATACAGAGTATTATACAAACTAAAATGTGTCTATAATCTGTTGCGTGCGGCTTATGTTTAATTGCTGTACGTTTATGATTAAATGTTTCTGCAACTGTTACCGGCTTGACAAAATTGAATTTAAAACGTTTCAGAAGATGTTTCTTTTTTTTTTTTTTTTTGGTCTTTTATGTGTGACCGAGCAAGTCTGCTCCTGAAACTGAGTGTAGCCAGACTTTTTTTTTTGCACAATCTTTGCCTATACAAGGTCAAAACTATACAGAAGCTATGAAAAAAAAAGGCCATCAAGATGCTCGGATATATTGTGAAAAGAGTTGAATTTAAATCAAGGGAAGTAATGTTAAAACTTTACAATGCATTAGTAAGACTATCTAGAATACTGTGTTCAGTTCTGGTCACCTCGCTACAAAAGGATATTGCTGCTCTAGAAAGAGTGCAAAGAAGAGCGACCAGAATTATCCCGGGTTTAAAAGGCATGTCCTATACAGACAGGCTAAAATAATTTAATCTATTCAGTCTTGAACAAAGAATACGATGCGGCAATCTGATTCAAGCATTCAAAATCCTAAAAGGTATTGACAATGTCGACCCAGGGGACTTTTTCGACCTGAAAAAAGAAACAAGGACCAGGGGTCACAAATGGAGATTAGATAATAGATAATAGATTCAGAACAGAAAATAGGAGGCGCTTTTTTACACAGAGAATTGTGGGGGTCTGTAACCAACTCCCCAGTAATGTTGTTGAAGCTGACACCCTGGGATCCTTCAAGAAGCTGCTTGATGAGATTTTGGGATCAATAAGCTACTAACAAACAAACGAATAAGACGGGCAGAATGGGGCCTCCTCTCGTTTGTAAACTAAACTTATGTTCTTAACTCAGCTGGAAAATTCAAGCCTGCTAGAAATGTATTGTATTGTATACTATTTAATTTTAGGATTCACACTTTATCTATCAGTCCACTGACCTACATGTATTTCTTGAAACTCTGAATCTGATGATTTTAGCAAACAGGGTCTATAATGACAGCAAAAGAGATGAAACATGCCCTCTAATGGATTAGCTAGATTGTACAATGACTTGCAAATGCGTCAACGAGGATATTAATGTTCTAACGCTCGATCCAAGATTTCTTATTATTTATAATCACACATGCTAAGAGAGTTCAGAGCTTGCAAGCCCACAGATTCTTTTGCAGCTGGCCAGTGTTTGTATTCTTGTCATTTTATTGCAGTTATTTTCTCCTGCCAAGCGTATAGCTCTGCTCTGAGATTGCTGGCTCTGGCTGGAGGTCCATAGATGTCTATTCATTTCCTCTACATGCCCCCTTTAACGCGAGTGCAGCAGGAATCAGGAGTAACTCCAATCTAACTAAAACGTCTTCATCTGGAATGGCAGGTTGGGGCCAGAATAAAGAAGCATGATCGCTAATGTTGAATGCCATTTTCAGATTGTAAACTTGTGCGTGATGTACATGATGCACACATTGCTGCCCAGGTCCAGAGCCATACACAGCATGGCTCCTTGCTGCCCAGATCCAGAGCCATACACAGCCTTCCTCATTGCTGCCCAGGTCCAGAGCCATACACAGCCTCCCTCATTGCTGCCCAGGTCCAGAGCCATACACAGCCTCCCTCATTGCTGCCCAGGTCCAGAGCCATACACAGCCTCCCTCATTGCTGCCCAGGTCCAGAGCCATACACAGCCTGCCCAATGTTCAGTATCATTCAGCAGCCTGGGGGTGCTATCATTTAGTGACCGCTTTCACAAAAGTGATATAGAGCTTTCAAATGAAATAAACATCTGAAACGTATTATTACATGGTTCTGTCTGGTTCAGTGTATTTATTACATTGTTCTGTCTGGCTCAGTGTATTTATTACATGGTTCTGTCTGGCTCAGTGTATTTATTACATGGTTCTGTCTGGCTCAGTGTATTTATTACATTGTTCTGTCTGGTTCAGTGTATTTATTACATTGTTCTGTCTGCTTCAGTCTATTTATTACATTGTTCTGTCTGCTTCAGTGTATTTATTTCATTGTTCTGTCTGGCTCAGTGTATTTATTACATGGTTCTGTCCGGCTCAATGTATTTCACCAGCAAGTTTGAAAAAAAGCGAATGACAAATAATATTTAGGATTAACATTCATCCAGTCAGTGAATGTCATATTCAGAAAACATGGACACATTGCAAATGAAACCAAATAATGATCTTGTCATAATTTAAAATAAAATCCAATTACTAATAAATAGTTAAGAATTAGTTAACAATTTATTTGTTTGCTTATTTGTTGCTAATATTTTCTTTCAGATAAAATTATAATTATCACCTAATTAAAGGACACAGCTACAATATGGGACACCTAAGATGACCCAACAAATACAATTAAAAACAAATGACGAACATGCAGCTTAAACGAGTCGAAAACAAAAACGTTTTTATAAGCATTTCTAAGCAATAAACAGTGTACATATTGCTTGATACACAGCCTCATGTTTTCTTGTATTTATGTTCTCTGTCACAGATGAGCACGTGCCTCCTGTCAGGAAACAGAAGTACTTGTTTGACATCAGCGCTCTGGAGAAGGACGGCTTGCTCGGGGCTGAGCTTCGCATCCTTCGGAAGAGGCCGTCGGATCCCAGGAAGACTCGTTCCGCCGGGAGCCTTTACACCCTCCGGTTATCCTCCTGTCAGGCCAGCAGCCAGGCCTCGGTGCTCCTCGACTCCCGCATGATTGACGTTCTCGACGCGCCCCAGTGGGAAGTGTTTGACATCTGGAAGCTCTTCAAGAACTTCAAGAACGCGGCGCAGTTGTGTTTCGAGCTGGAGGCTTCAGAAAGGGGGCGACCCGAGAACCTGAGAGTCCTGGGATTCAACAGGATCGGCCGCCAGGCCAAGGAGAAGGCCTTCTTTCTGGTCTTCGGTAGGACCAAGAAACGAGACCTGTTCTTCAATGAGATCAAGGCCAGGTCCGGCCAGGACGACAAAACTGTGTACGAGTACTTATTTAACCAGAGAAGGAAGAGAAGAGCCCCTCTCTCCTCTCGCCAGGGGAAAAGGCAGATGAAGAACCCCAAGCCCAGGTGCACCAAGAAGCCCCTTCACGTGAACTTTAAGGACATGGGCTGGGATGACTGGATTATTGCCCCACTGGAGTATGAAGCTCATCACTGCGAGGGGGTTTGTGATTTCCCACTCCGATCACACTTAGAACCTACAAACCACGCCATCATCCAGACGCTAATGAACTCTATGGACCCCGACTCCACCCCTCCCACCTGCTGTGTCCCCACCAGACTGAGTCCCATCAGTATTCTGTACATAGACTCTGCGAACAATGTGGTGTACAAGCAATATGAAGACATGGTGGTGGAGTCGTGTGGGTGTAGGTAGCAATACTTCTTGTGCTGCTGTATGGTTACTGACTGGCTGAATGGATGGATTTGTATGAAGAATAGTTTGCCTAGTTGTCTTCTTCTTCAGGGCATTGAAACGTGCTTACTGGAAACCAGAACGCTTCCTATGAAAGACGTAGCAAATGGGTTCACTATTTTGTTGCACTTTCTTGGCCAATCATGAAATGTAACTGGAATATGTTGTCTGCATTGTAGCTTTCAGCCACCCTTCTGAAATGTGTAGTATTATTGTAGGAGTCCCAGGTACTTCAATGATATAAACCCTGGCTATTATGTTTATCAGTATTACTGAATCAAAACGACAATCTCTAGTTTAGACTGACTTTACCAGTCTTCATATAAAGCACTCCATGCATGCGTTGCTGTTTAAGCACAGATGATTGTCCTGCAGTGGCGTTGGCAGATCTGCGATGCTGGGAGAGGGGCAGGCGCTGCAGTCTGCAATTCTTTAAGCACAGATGATTGTCCTGCAGTGGCGTTGGCAGATCTGCGATGCTGGGAGAGGGGCAGGCGCTGCAGTCTGCAATTCTTTAAGCACAGATGATTGTCCTGCAGTGGCGTTGGCAGATCTGCGATGCTGGGAGAGGGGCAGGCGCTGCAGTCTGCAATTCTTTAAGCACAGATGATTGTCCTGCAGTGGCGTTGGCAGCTCTGCGATGCTGGGAGAGGGGCAGGCGCTGCAGTCTGCAATTCTTTAAGCACAGATGATTGTCCTGCAGTGGCGTTGGCAGATCTGCGTTGCTGGGAGAGGGGCAGGCGCTGCAGTCTGCAATTCTTTAAGCACAGATGATTGTCCTGCAGTGGTGTTGGCAGATCCGCGTTGCTGTGAGGGGGTCAGGAGCTGCAGTCTGCAATTCTTTAAGCACAGATGATTGTCCTGCAGTGGCGTTGGCAGATCTGCGTTGCTGTGAGGGGGTCAGGAGCTGCAGTCTGCAATTCTTTAAGCACAGATGATTGTCCTGCAGTGGCGTTGGCAGATCCGCGTTGCTGTGAGGGGGTCAGGAGCTGCAGTCTGCAATTCTTTAAGCACAGATGATTGTCCTGCAGTGGCGTTGGCAGATCTGCGATGCTGGGAGAGGGGCAGGTGCTGCAGTCTGCAATGTCACAATAAACCACGAATGTAACAACTTCTTACCCCCGTTTGTAATAGCACCCATGTAATTGTTGGATGCGTCCTCTAATCGAATCCCTGTGCATGAGAAGCACAGACTTCTGGCTGAGAATCCAGTGGCTTCTAAAGGCACCAGAAGACTGGTGTGGTTTGAAATGGAGCAGCCCATCCACTGCTATCCATAGGGCTTCCTCGGGTACAAACGTGGAAGTTGATACATATCTGTGGTTGAATTGTTACGTCACGCATATCCATTGTATGTCAGTGAGAAAGATAACCATTGCCACATTGTTACGTGGAAACACAGTAAATATCAGTATTCTAGAACATTGTTAATACAGTATATATTTATATATATTAGAAGGTGTAAACTTCGGAATTCAGTGTCTATGTATTTATACTTGTTGGAATTAAAGGAATCGATATTTTAATGCTGGATCAAATGTAGACCGTCATTTAATGGATGAGCCACCATGACCAGGTATCCGTATTAAACTAAAAACATGATTCAAAGTGTAGTGTAATGTCACCTTTTCATATCCGCTGAATACTAGCCTTTGCTCTAAGAGCCATTCTATATTATCCCACAGCAAAAAGGTATCTGATTAAAAATAAAACTACGTTATGGTTACAGGTCCCTAATACTGCATCAAAGTATGAAGATAAATACTTTGAAAGACACAGTATTTTTAATATCAAAATATGTTGTTTTCTTTTCAATCTGTTTAAGTACTGATCACATGCATGATATGCTCTGTTGTGCCACAAGACTCCAGAACTTCAGCTCCTGCAATTGAGCTGTGGGGCTTTTTGAAGGAAACGTTCTTAACTCTTTTGCTGTTCTACAAGTGCATATAAAAACCATCTAAAAACGGAAATGAGGTTCCTGCCCCAAGCCTGTAATAATTTAGTTACTGTGGCTGAGGAGGACTCACGAATTCACGATCAGGAGAAACATACTTCCTTCTATTAAGTATTTTGGTTGCCTTCCAAGTTGTATTCTCCGCAGTGAGAAAAAATGACGTCCAATCACACTGCTGCCGGACTTTGTGATCTCCGGGCTTCAGCAGCCGGTTCACCCACGAGACAGAGGGTTGATCAGAGGTGCGACAAATGCATGGTTCACCAGCTGTAAAATGACACGGCTGTTCTTAAAACTCTTTCCGTCTCTGGAACTGCAAACTGCGGTATTGAGCTCCCCACTGAAGTGATTGAAAAGGCCTGCCACAGCTGAACACAGTAGCCCCAGTGTTGTGGAGAGGACTGAAAACGACTCTGAAGGGATGAAACTCACTACCCAAACAGGCTTGGGTCATTTTCCAATAAAAAGGGAGCTGGTTTCACAGTTTTGTGTCGTTCAGAACTCTTGCGCTGACTACAGTTGAGCGATGACTTGATGTTTTTTGTTGTTTTTTTTTAAATTTGTTTTGGTTTAATTTGCAGTCAGCACAGTTTGTTCTCCAGAGAGACGTTTTAATTTTTTTTTTTACCAGTTTTCAGTTTTTCATCATTAAAACCATTTTTGTTGCTGAGCTAGATACTAAAACCTATTTACTCTTTTCAGAAATATACGGGGCGCAAATGACAATTACTGCACGTCCTGTATTTATTTATGTATTTACAGTAAAGGTTACGATATTTACAATTTGGAAGCATCATAATGCATTTTTTTAAAGCGCAAATAGAAGCATGTCATTGTAAAAGTACTTTTTATAGAAGCAATTTATTTTAAGACTATAACTAAATGAATTATTCTACACTGATACACTTATATTCTTCCAGGTCACTGAGTGCATTGATATCTTTCATCATACATTACACAAAGACTACAGCTATGGCCAAAAGTTTTGCATCACCCTATAGAATGACCTAAGTTTGCTTCATAAAGTCGAATGAAACCTGCTGCATAATGCGACGTTAACATATTGAATGACATTCTGCTTTGTAGTTTTCCATATACTTAACAGAAAAACTGATGACATTTCAAAACCTAACATGAAATACTGTACTCTACTATTATGGCTTCCGGTAGACCTTTGCGATATCACTGTGTACTTTCTTTGATTACATGATGTTAAAAAAAGAAAATCTAAATTAAGTTCATATATATATATATATTTTAATTATGTCTTAATCCTAAAATTCTAGGTGATGCTAAACATTTGACCAGAGCTGTACATTGCGAATGGGATAAATTGAACCGTTTATGCTGCACTGGTATTTCAGCATGTACGCTCCTAATGGAAAACTTATAACATCCTTAAATGGATTCCGCTCTCTGGACTGTCTCCCCGTGTTTAACAGAGAAGCAGAAAGTGAGCTCTTTACAGGATTGAGTTTCACTGTCACTGCTGCCCGCCCTGGGCTGTGTGGTGTCAATCTGAATCAACTGTCTCGAGACAGAGGTATTAAACCCAGGTCTCGTGTTGCACAATATAACCAGAAACATATGAAAGAATTCATTCAAATGAGCTTTCCTAGTAACTTCATTTGCTGCTACTTTAATTGCAACTTTGTAGTTCCCTGTCAGTTTCACAATCGATTCCATTCACTCGATCAGGGCTCCGAAACGTCTCAAACTTCTTTCTGGGGGACCTCTTTTTAAAGACGGACCCCCAACTGAAAAGTGAGGGAAGGGCAAATCAAGAAAAGCTGTAACGGAAGGAAACTCAATGCTTTATGTCTGTAAGTATCACCAGCCTGTTTCTCAAAGCTGAAACTCAATGCTTTATGTCTGTAAGTATCACCAGCCTGTTTCTCAGAAGTTTCCAGAATCTCGTGCGGAATCTTGGGTCAGCTTTTGCAGACCCCCCATGGAGTCACGGGTTCTACTGCCTTGACTGATGACCCCGCCCCCCAGCAAATCGATAGGAGAGGAACACTGTGTTCACCTTACAACCCCTCCTTGCTCTATAAGCATTCACAGTGTTAGTCGTGGGCAAGCTGAGAAAGAAAGTTATAAAGGAATGCTGGAGCTGAAGTGTGAAGCTGCTTCAGTGTTTCACTGGAAATAACCTCACGCTCCTAACAGCAGTGTTCATGTAAATGCATTGCGCACTCCTCCTCCCCTGTGGAACCACTCTTTGCTTGACACTCTTTTTGTTGGAGAGAGTCCAGCGAAGAGCAACCAGACAAATCCCAGGGCTTAAAAGGGGCGGACAAAGTGAACCCTGAGAAGAACCCAGGACCAGAGGACACAGCTGGAAATGAAGGAGAGCTAGACTGAGGGCGGGAGACACATCTTCACACAGAGAGTGGTGGGGGGATGGAATGGGTTACCTAGCCATGTTGTTGAAGGAGACTCTTCTTCATATAGAGAGTGGTGAGGGGATGGAATGGGTTACCTAGTCATGTTGCTGAAGGAGACTCTTCTTCACACACAGAGTGGTGAGGGGATGGAATGGGTTACCTAGTCATGTTGTTGAAGGAGACTCTTCTTCACACAGAGAGTGGGGAGGGGATGGAATGGGTTACCTAGTCATGTTGTTGAAGGAGACTCTTCTTCACAGAGAGTGGTGAGGGGATGGAATGGGTTACCTAGTCATGTTGCTGAAGGAGACTCTTCTTCACACAGAGAGTGGTGAGGGGATGGAATGGGTTACCTAGTCATGTTGTTTGAGACTCTTCTTCACACAGAGAGTGGTGAGGGGATGGAATGGGTTACCTTGTCATGTTGTTGAAGGAGACTCTTCTTCACACAGAGGGTGGTGAGGGGATGGAATGGGTTACCTAGTCATGTTGTTTGAGACTCTTCTTCACACAGAGAGTGGGGAGGGGATGGAATGGGTTACCTAGTCATGTTGTTGAAGGAGACTCTTCTTCACACAGAGAGTGGTGAGGGGATGGAATGGGTTACATAGTCATGTTGTTGAAGGAGACTCTTCTTCACACAGAGAGGGGTGAGGGGATGGAATGGGTTACCTAGTCATGTTGCTGAAGGAGACTCTTCTTCACACAGAGAGTGGTGAGGGGATGGAATGGGTTACCTAGTCATGTTGCTGAAGGAGACTCTTCTTCACACAGAGAGTGGTGAGGGGATGGAATGGGTTACCTTGTCATGTTGTTGAAGGAGACTCTTCTTCACACAGAGAGTGGGGAGGGGATGGAATGGGTTACCTAGTCATGTTGTTGAAGGAGACTCTTCTTCACAGAGAGTGGTGAGGGGATGGAATGGGTTACCTAGTCATGTTGCTGAAGGAGACTCTTCTTCACACAGAGAGTGGTGAGGGGATGGAATGGGTTACCTAGTCATGTTGTTTGAGACTCTTCTTCACACAGAGAGTGGTGAGGGGATGGAATGGGTTACCTTGTCATGTTGTTGAAGGAGACTCTTCTTCACACAGAGAGTGGGGAGGGGATGGAATGGGTTACCTAGTCATGTTGCTGAAGGAGACTCTTCTTCACACAGAGAGTGGTGAGGGGATGGAATGGGTTACCTTGTCATGTTGTTGAAGGAGACTCTTCTTCACACAGAGAGTGGGGAGGGGATGGAATGGGTTACCTAGTCATGTTGTTGAAGGAGACTCTTCTTCACACAGAGAGTGGTGAGGGGATGGAATGGGTTACCTAGTCATGTTGTTGAAGGAGACTCTTCTTCACACACAGAGTGGTGAGGGGATGGAATGGGTTACCTTGTCATGTTGTTGAAGGAGACTCTTCTTCACACAGAGAGTGGGGGAGGGATGGAATGGGTTACCTAGCCACGTTAATGCTGAATCATGTGGATGCTTTAAGATGCGAGTTGACAACGTTTTGAGATCAATCAGCTACTAGGACCCAGATGAGCACTGATGGGTCGAATGGCCTCCTTGCGTTTCTGTATTTTCTCATGTTTCTTATGCTCTAGGAATACTATAGATTTATACAGTATTGAAGCATCCAGGCCTGGGAATCAACACGACGAGGCAACCCAATGCACCGCCCAGATCTGAACACATGACATGCGGGTATATAAACACTGTACATACTTATAGGATACATCACTGGACGTTAAATCAGTGCTCTGCCAGTGACTGATATCCTGACCTTCCCACAGCTTAACATTCCTGCTGTTTCATTCTTCTTATTATTATTGTTATTATCATCAGATCTGGCGTTGTTCCCTGGCTGTTGTTAAACATTTTGTAAATGGAGTCTAGAATTTCCCAGACAGATGTTGCAGGGAAATTCACACGTACCATGGTGATGTTGCCAAGGTAATGTTGAACGAATCCGTTGAAACGCAGTCAAAGTTCAGCAATAACCATGTTGGACAAGAGCCTACATCACACTTCTAACAGATTCTTTAAAAAAAAAAAAAAGGCAGATATTATCAGCTTTTAACAGCAGCCTCATGCAAGTTCCCCACATGGTAACACTGTGGCTGTTTCCCTGTCTGGGTCATGGCGGCTTCTTTGGGTATGGGTGATGTTCGTGCTTATAGATTGGGCCGATGGTCCTGGATCTCAAGGGGAGAAGGAAGCCACCGCCCTTTGAAAGAGGAACCGACTGATCTGATGAGGCCAGGCCAGCAGGGGGGACCGTGACGAAGCCACGCACTGCCCCCCCCGTCGAGGGGACGGCCTGCAAACAGTGGAGGTTGATTGGGGAGCTGAAGTCGCAGCTGAGATTGTATCAGCAACAGCCAGGTGAGTTTCCTTGAGGTATGAATAAGTTAGGGGGGCGAGGTAAGCCCCCATGATCCCCCCTCTGAATCCCAGTCCTGATTTATAAGTTAGGGAGGAGATGCAAGCCCCCATGATCCCCCCTCTGAATCCCAGTCCTGGTTTATAAGTTAGGGAGGAGATGCAAGCCCCCATGACCACCCCCTCTGAATCCCAGTCCTGGTTTATAAGTTAGGGGGGCCAGGTAAGCCCCCACGATCCCCCCTCTGAATCCCAGTCCTGGTTTATAAGCAGTTGATTGTATTATTATTAAACATGATGCTTACATTGTGTGTTACCAGGCTTTCACAATGCTTCCTGCACTTTTCTGTGTTTTCAGCATGGTACTGGAAACCGCAGTAAACCTTTATAGTGGAAACTAAGCTGAGATTTATAGCTGTACAGGCTTCTTGTGTTAAGGGATTAACAGTGTCTTGTTTTTCCTCAGTTCAGTTTAAATACATGTGTTGCTTTGGCAAGGCAACGTTTCTGTGCATTCACTGCATGCGTGGTGTAGCTCATGCCTGTGTGTGCGGAGCGGGAGCATTATTTACTGTGCATTCACTGCATGTGTGGTGTAACTGATGCCTTGGATCATTTACCTACTAAAAGTTTAGAGGGGGCAGCAAATCTGTTTTTCCATCTGTATTGGGCCAGGTCTGCCACTGTAGAGGACATGCCAAGTACTTGTCTTGCCATCTTTCTGGATTTCTTTTCTTCTTTTTTTTTTTTGCAAATGTGGAGAACAGCTGCAGAATTTATAACCCTGACACTAATGTCTGAATTGTGGTTATCCTTGCTGAATCATTGGGATGCTTTAAGACCCTACTTGATCAAGTTTAGGGATCAATTAGCTACTAGGAAGCGATGGAGGTGCATCAATGGGGCAATCGACTCACTCTCCTCCCTAAATATTCCTAAAGGTTTTTATGTATCAATTTTGTTTACCCTGCAGCATAACTTAATGCTGAGATGTAACAGCTTCTTTATCAGCTTGTCCTGTTCTAACAGACACTACTCATGGAGGGCTTCAGTCTTCAAATCCCAGCCCAAAGCAATGTCATTTTTAGCCACGTACAACCGTACACGAAAGAACTTCAGAGAAGCATCATTATTTTAATTGAAGGGCATTGTCAGCAATTCCTGTAAGACTGAGGCTGAGCTGCCCTGCATGGCGTGCTGTTTAACATCAGCATGCTTACAGATCCTTGACTAGGTGCTGCCGGTCCCTTCACACAGAGTCACGTTCCTGTCCCCAGCTCCTGCAGCAGTGCCATTGCAGGCGTTTCTTTTCAGCAGGCTGGAGCTGTTCCTGGGGGGCTCCTGGCTGGCTACCAGCTCTCAGATGAACGACACCAGAGCTCGGATTGGGATTTAAATATAATACAGGTATGTTTTGCTAAATTTTATTGAATTTGGCTGAGGCATGAAACTTAAGCCGAATGGGTAAACATGAAGTGATGCCATTTTAAACAATGCTGCCCGTTAGCAGCTGAGTAACTGCCTGAACTCCATGTACACAATTAGGTCATTTCCTGTGTAAAGTATGCATGTGTACTGTATAACCTATGGTGGCATGGGGGCAGGGGTGTTTCGATGAGAGATTTGCTTTAACTAGAAAACACAGTTGGTCGAACAAGCGGATCAAAGATGTTCAAATTGCCTTTCTTCTTTCTTTTTTTTCGATACATACAGGACATGTTCCAATTTAAACAAATAACATTAGTTACAGTTAAAACTAGCTCTCTATAGAACCATGTTTGAATAGCTGGCACATAATACATTTAACTGGGGTAATGCAATTTTAAAAGTGAGACAAAAATACAGAGTTCCTCAATCCAGTTAAATAAAGAGTCCCGCTTTTCACCTTTTTGGAGTTTATTACTTGTTAATAACAATCTGACTAACATGTTAAATAATGATGCGTGTTTTTGTTCCAGCTAAAACAGTTTAGGAAACATCAGACCCCTTGAGTGGATTAGCTATCCAAGGTCTGTCCTATCAGTAAAACAGGGAAACAGGGATACATTTGTTTATAAGCAAGATGTTCTGCAGCAATGTTTAGCAAATTAGATGAGGTTTTATTTTATTCTAACTTTTTTAGAGGTTTAGAAACAAGTTAATACACATGAACTAAACAATAACACAAAATGAACAGCATCTGTTCACATGTTAGTAAGCTACCTGATACCAGTTAATAAACAGAAAGTTTCCCATTAAAACAAAGCAGGACTGAATAAACTTTGTTAGTCTTAGTAACCCACGCAGGGATGTTTAGCAAATGGTGGATACTTTCTGAAACACACGGATAAAGATATTAGCATTAAGACTGAATAAAAATAAAGAAATAGAAATCTCGATGTTGTTTTAATAGACCTTACAGGGGCCACTGCTTCAAACGTACACTTACACATCTGTCAAAATACATGTAATAAGTTCTATGGTGAGCATAGCCATTCATGAACAGAATTCAGATTTTTAGCACTTCCATAAATACATCCTGGGATTGTTCAGTTGAGCTCTCCAGCCACCGCATCCCTCTCCACCCCTAACACACACACAGCTGTGATTTCAAAACAGGATGGAATTCGCTGGCCTGGGTTTATCTTGCAGGGTCTCACTTACAGAACCCCTCGCAGGGTGGAAAACCTGTCCACCATGGTGGTCTATTTCTGGGAACTGCCAAACTGAAGTTTGTTCTTCCAATGTAGAAAGACTGAATTGTAGTGTGTGGGGCAAATCAGAACACGATGATTCACAAATCAGAACACAATGATTGACAAATCAGAACACGATGATTCACAAATCAGAACACAATGATTCACAAATCAGAGCACGATGATTCACAACACCGCTCAGTTTCCAGTGGGGCCGTGCTGACAGTAAACTGCGCTTGTATAATACTTGAATGCAGGACTGTCCAGAAGATAGCTCTTGAGCCGTGCCTAGCTCACCAAGCTCCACAGCGTGGCTCTTTTGATTAAGAAGCAGAGTGTCGCATTCAGGGATCTTAGTGGGTTTGATGAGAATACAAGGGCGATTGGTTGTCTTTGCAAGTCTCAATAAGTGCATTTCAGGCACATGCCTTTGTCAGTGTGCTAACCCTAAATGAATATTGTTTTGTGGGTTCCGATAAATGACCCATAAAGGCAACATTTCCAGTAAGCAGCAGGCATGGAATTGATTGATCTCTATTGGAATTCAACAGGACATAGTTGGCTGCATTCTCAAAGTTATTTACTCCAGAGCGTCAGTTGCATTGTTTTTGTCAAAGGGGGAAAAAACACAATTTGCAATTCTAAAACAAGTAAGAAACCATTGAAGACTGCTCACAAACCCAGCATCAGATATCTGAGTTGTTTATTTCCGGTTTCGTAACTTTACTGGCTGTGCTATTACTTTTTGAAAATATCATTCTAATGACAAGTAAATAGCTTAGAGAACGTAATATGTAATTACTTTCGAATTCTTATTATTGATTCCTATTCTTTTTTTTCTGGTACAGTATAATTAAGGGAATTCTACAAATGGTCAGAAAACCAAAGTGTTTCCTTTTTCTTTGCCGTTGGAAGAGCGCGTCTTCTTGCGTGCGGGGTTAAGGTCAGTGAGAGAGTCAGGCCAGCTGGAGCTGCAGAACTCCTTGAGAAACGCAGACGACTGAAGGATCTCAGTTCAGAGTCAGGCAGGATGGAGACACCCTTGTGTTTAGGCTTCGCGTGATCATGAATTCAGCCTGACCATCATTTCCAGCTGGCCAGATCTGGCTAAGGAGGTCAAGATATGTGACCTTGGCACGACATGAAACGCAAACAAGTATGGAGGAAAAGGTCTGTAAATACAGTAGCTGGAAAGCAGCTGAAAACAGCAGCTGAAATATGTCCCGGGAGCTGCTGAACCAGTAAGATCGGGGGGGTCGCGGGAGCTGCTGAGTCAGTAAGATCGGGGGGGGGGTCGCGGGAGCTGCTGAGCCAGTAAGATCGGAGGGGGTGGGGGGGGGGGGGGGGAAGGTGCAGTAAATTGCATGTGTGTAACAAATGCTAGTCCCGCTAGTATGAATCTGCAAACCAGAGTTTGTCCTCCACTTCACCCTCTTTGTCCTGGATAACTCTTCGGTAGCTGCTAGATTAGATGCGGTTCATTTACACTTCAGTTTCCCATTAGAAAACTTTACCAGAGTAGGGCATGTTACAAGCACAGCACAGCTGCAGTAAAGCATAGTGTAAGCATGTCAACAGACAACGTGGGAAACCTCAGATGAGTATGGGACATGCGCACTGCAGCTGCAAATTTACTGTGCAACTATTACCATGGTCAGCATGAGCTTTCCCAGTGGAAGGGTGTTTCCACTGTCTTTCCCTGCCTGCACTGCATCCTGAGGCATGGATTAAGATGATCTGGCTTCTGAATGCTACCATGTTGACACTACCTGAGCTGGGAGGGAAGAGGGCTAGTGAAGTAAATTAGAGCCTGAGCGACTGCTTCACACCACACATACTTTTTATTAAAGCCATGGGAATTAAGGGCGTCCAAATATTAGGACTTGGCAAGGGGAAGTGTTATTCTTTAGATGATTTTCAGAGCATAGTCTTTCTTGCTTGGAGTTACAGGCTGGCTTGGGGAACGCACATTTTTATTGGGTCCCCTGGGATGCCTGTTCGAAACCCCTATTGGTATAAACAAGCTGAAAAGTCACGCTCGCTGGAGCGCAGATCCATTAAACTTGTGAAAGAACACAGGGGCCGAGGATGCAAACTCAAGGACTGGCACCAAGTCCAAACTCATTTACAACTTTAAATACAGAATGAGAAGTGACAACGCGCTCTTTTACAGAGAGAAAAGATTAAGAAAAATATCAAAGTAGAAATACAAACAAAAAAGACTTTTTTTTTCTTCCTCTAAGAGGCCGCCAAAAAACTCTGAATCTGATAAATGCATCAAACCTGAACCTGATCGACCTGAACAATCCCTCTCTCTCTCTCTCTCTCTCTCTCTCTCTCTCTCTCTCTCTCTCTCTCTCTCTCTCTCTCTCTCTCTCTCCCCTCACTGGAGGATACTCGCACCATGACTGGATAAACAGAATCCCCCAACCTGCTGTTTTTCTACAACCACTTATGCCCTTATGAGCCTCTTACTTCCCTGCTACTGCCTGGGAAAGGTGCTGCTGGTGAGACTATAAAGCTCCATTCTTTTCCCCAGCCCTAGAAGTTATTTTTAATAATGTTAGCTTTGATAATACTCTCCTGCTGGCTGGATGCCAACACAGCGCTGAGCATACCCTCATTGGATTAGTAAAGAGTGGACTTTGTTTCTCTGTTAGCATGCTCCTGCACTTAGGAAGCATGCTCTTTCTTGCAAGGCTCTTAGAAAGCGTTTCTGTGCTACACCGTGGTAGTGAAGCACAGGTCAGCCACTGTCGGATCTTGACGTTCCAGACCACGCTGCTGTATCCTTGGTTGGTTTTCGTGGCAATAACAGTATTGTTTTTCTCTTCTTTATCGGGGGAGTTGTTTTCCTCTCCCTCCGCGGGTTAGAAAATAAAACATTTTTTTTAAAATAATGTGGTTAATTATGACCTATTTAAAACTAACAGGAGTACTTTGTTGAAGGAGAGGCAGTTAAACAGACAGTTTGACGTTGCCAAAGGCCTTTAACGAAACGAGGACTGACAGTCTGGTGATTAAAGGGAAATGTTTACAGTTAAAAACAAAATCTCAATACAAGTGTTACAAATACGGCTTTGATGAAAACCAGAGTGCATTTAGATACATGCCAATACACTGGCATGGATTCCGTTTTGGAGGGAGGCTGAACATTAAACACGGAGCCAAATATGACCTTCTGCAAATATGAACCAGCAGCTGGATGCCTTCTACCTGCTCCTAGAGAACAGAGGGGGACAGGAGCTGCACTCCTCAGCAGAACAATACACATCCAAAAATAAAACAGAAATAAAACACAGGGTCCCTATCTTCACTGACACGCAACAGCAGTGACACCCTCCAAGGTTACACTCCGGTTTGGGCTTTACTGCCACTACAATGGCGACGGTGCTGTTGCTTCAATGAAAAGTGAAAAATGGAATGATGAGGAAATGCCCACAACCCTTAACAATGC
The DNA here is from genome assembly GCF_902713425.1 of Acipenser ruthenus. Taxonomy (NCBI): domain Eukaryota; kingdom Metazoa; phylum Chordata; class Actinopteri; order Acipenseriformes; family Acipenseridae; genus Acipenser; species Acipenser ruthenus. The sequence continues at coordinate 759,907 of NC_081217.1, forward strand.
CAGTCTCTCATCTTCTTTCCACTGCAATGTTACAGTCCATGAGTGTCTGTGCCGGATGGACTGAGCTGGAATAGCATGGTGAACCTCATCAACCTTGCCATGCCTTGTAATGTCAACAGGAGCCAGCTGACACGGCTGCCCATGGTAGATTAGCTCAGTTTCATATTACCATAAAAGCATTCAATACAGTGGATCTCATTCACCCGCAAGTGAGATTTAACCTCTAAGAGACAGGCCGGCATTGACAGCCGCATGCTTACAGAATTATAATTCTCAACGCTTTAGAATGTGTTTGCATGGCTTGGGTAACATGCGACTTGCCAAGACTGACCCTGACACCAAACAGCTCTTTGTTTACAATGACGTGATTGCAGGAGTCATCAAACTTCCTCTGCCTGCCACAGATTGACATGAAGATATTACACACGTGTATCTTCAGCTCTAGATGTGTGTCGTGAGAGCTGGTGAAGAGGCTGGAAGCAATGGGCTGCTCTGTAACCAGGAGAAGACAAGACCAGCTCTCTTGATAAGAAAGGGAGGCCAGTGTGGTTAAACCCTCAGAGATCAGGGGTGTGCTGAGGAGGCTCCTCGGAATGGGACAGAAAGAGTTTCAATGCAACGTGTTGCACTTTGAGAGGCACAGCACCTACACAGGGTTTCAATGGCAAGGACTGCTTGAATTGGGTGCTTGGTTATTAAATCTGCAAACTGACCGTTTTCTAAAAACGAGCCTCATAGTCAAGATGTTGTGTTTTGTTTTGTCTGTTGTAGCTTTGACTGTAATTTTGTAATTGTGTAATTGCCTTATCATTCATCACTGTCAGCAAGCAGCTTCGGAGCTCAAAACAAACAATCCGATTATTATTCCAATCATGTATTTATCTCAGAGATTGTAATGTTATTTATTACTGGATATACTGTGACATCATTTACTTTCACGCTCCAGTGAGGTGTCAGAACCCTATCCATTCTTTGGAACAACACCGCTGGCGAGTATTGCTTCAATCCATCTCAAGAACTAGCAAATGAGGAAGAGCTGCAGGCTCTGTGACTTCGCTGCCCATCCAACTGGCCGAGCCTCCACACTGGAGCTGGGAATATTAAAGCAATCCATCTTGTGTCATCCATGCTGTGCCACGCTCCCCATGCCCTTTCCATGACCTGTGTGAAGATGTATTATCGGAAGTGGTCCAAATATATTCAGGAGACTTTTATACAGCCAAAACCATTTCCTTCTTTTGTCAGGCAACCTTAATAGTGATATTTAATGCCTTTTATAGTCTGAAAGAATTCGACCTGGGAGTAGCAACTGCAGCTGCCTCAACTGACCATGTGTCCTTTTGGATGAAGTGATAAAAACACGAAACGATACAAACACATAAGATATCACCTAGATGGCAATTAGCATTTCAAGTACTAGTACTCCCAATTGTGTGGGTTTGAACCCAAGTCCCCTGGGGTAGTCTTTGTTACCAGACTCCCTGAATGAAGCCAGGTTAACGTGTCTTACCAGCTTACTGTTCCTGCATCTGGCATTTCAAGCACTCTGCTTAACTGTGAGGTGGTTACAAAGCTCTAGCTGAGTGTCGTGCCTGCCACGCATCTCACACGGGACGGGCTGCGGGTTTGGATCTGTACACTGGGCCAGGGCTTCGAATCTGAAAACGTACTCTAATATTTAAACTGACAGACACGAGTTAAAAAAATAAATAAAAAAAAATCTATAGATTTGACAGTTTTTCCAGTCTGTGTGCAGTATACAGTTTGAGTGATCTTGTGATGATATATCTCAATGTGTCTGATTTGGAAAGAGAACATTACACTGAGCCTGCTATCGGGGAGTACTTAGTATCACTGCATGCCTGCCCCTTCACTGTTCCTCTGGTTATTGCTCTTATAAAAGCTCACAAATTTGCTCTCTTTACCGTAATTGATTTCCGCCACCCCTGTGGGCGCGGGTCAGGATTTGTTTTGCGCCACGACGGAGGCCCCGAGGCTGAGCCTGTTAGCACTTTGCCTGTTTCCTTGGCCATTTATCATCTTCCAATGGAAGCACGCTACGGGAGGGAGGGCAAAGGAGTGAAATGAATAAAGAAAGAATAAGAATGAACTTCATGCTTTATTACCGTACATCTGCGCACTTGTGAAAGCAGTAAGAAACTGTACCACAGAAAGGCTTGCACCACACCCAGTGTGGGTGGGCTATGCTTTGTACATCACTTACACGCTCTCGTTGTCTTTTTAGTGTCAGATTTTAATGCTATTAGATCTTAACGCAGGCCCTGATGTTTGGCATGCAGCACAGCAAAGGGTCACAATGGGATGCCATCTCACTTCCAAGCCAATACCCACTGCACGAGGCACCAAGCCCGCTGCTCTGTGCACACTCTGCCGCCGGGGAGAGGGACAGTGTCCCCTGAACAAGCGCACATGTGTAACCACGCACAGCGCAACATGGCACTGCGATTTCAGAGGCAGTGGAGGTCTGGAGCAGAGCCAGGGCTACATGCTGGGCTTCTCAACTCTGCAAATAAAATACAGATGGTGACCAGTACAATAAAACTGCAGCCGCCAGAGTCACACACAAACACACA